>NC_074695.1:47932308-48232308 GCF_029448725.1 Salvelinus fontinalis
TTTCTATTTCTCGTGTGTTTTGTTCTAGTTGACTTTTTTAATAAAATTGTTATAGTACTACTGCATTGCAAGCAATAAAGGCATTTCACTGACAATAAACATGTGAAACTTGTGTGTGTACCTATATAGAGTGGTGTTTATAGCTGTTCTGACTCAGAGGGCAGGTCACTGAATTCTCCCAGAGGTTTAAGCGGCACGACACCAGCACACACACAGAGGGGTGTGGTGTATAGTTACAGTGAGTCATGACTCACGCACGTGCGCACACAAACACACAATCAAATGTGTACACACACACGCAATCACACACACACAGACCGGACCTTAACCTGCAATTTAAATTCATAATGCAGAAAGCCTGCATAATGACCAGAGCAAAGGAGCAAAGTTGGTTTCACTCCTCCAATGCAGATGGGCACTACTGTATCTCTCTATTTGTATCTCTTTATATCTTACTGGCACCTTGTATCTCTCTTTCTCTTAGCCTCTTGACACAAAACCTCTCTTCTCTCTAGTACAGTTGAAGTTGGACGTTTACATGCACCTTTGCCAAATACATTTAAACTCAGTTTTTCACAATTCCTGACATTTAATCCTCGTAAAAATTCCCTGTCTTAGATCATTTAGGATCACCATTTAATTTTAAGAACGTGAAATGTCAGAATAATAGTAGAGAGAATTATTTATTTCAGCTTTTATTTCTTTCATCACAATCCCAGTGGGCCACAAGTTTACATACACTTAATTAGTACTTGGTAGCATTGCATTTAAATTGTTTAACTTGGGTCAAACGTTTCGGGTAGCCTTCCACAAGCTTCACACAATAAGTTGGGTGAATTTGTCCCATTCCTCCTGACAGAGTTGGTGTAACTGAGTCAGGTTTGTAGGCCTCCTTGCTCGCACATGCTTTTTCAGTTCTGCGCACACATTTTCTATAGGGTTGAGGTCAGGGCTTTGAGATGGCCACTCCGATACCTTGACTTTGTTGTCCTTAAGCCATTTTGCCACAACTTTGGAAGTATGCTTGGGGTCATTGTCCATTTGGAAGACCCATTTGCGACCAAGCTTTAACTTCCTGATTGATGTCTTGAGATGTTGCTTCAATATGTCCACATAATTGTCCTTCCTCATGATGCCATCTATTTTGTGAAGTGCACCAGTCCTTCCTGCAGCAAAGCACCCCCACAACATGATACTACCACCCCCGTGCTTCACTGTTGGGATGGTGTTCTTCGGCTTGCAAGCCTCCCCCTTTTTCCTCCAAACATAACGATGGTCATTATGGCCAAACAGTTCTATTTTTGTTTCATCAGACCACAGGACATTTATCCAAAAAGTACGATCTTTGTCCCCATGGGCAGTTGTAAATCGTAGTCTGGCTTTTTCATGGCGGTTTTGGAGCAGTGGCTTCTTCCTTGCTCAGCGGCCTTTCAGGTTTTGTCGATATAGGACTTGTTTTACTGTGGATATAGATACTTTTGTACCCGTTTCCTCCAGCATCTTCACAAGGTCCTTTTCTGTTGTTCTGGGATTGATTTGCACTTTTTGCACCAAAGTAACACACAGGCACAGTCAACTTAGTGTATGTACACTTCTGACCCACTGGAAATGTGATACAGTGATTTATAAGTGAAATAATCTGTCTGTAAACAATTGTTGGAACAATTACTTGTGTCATGCACAAAGTAGATGTCCTAACCGACTTGCCAAAACTATAGTTTGTTAACAAGAAAATTGTAGAGTGGTTGAAAAACGAGTTTTAATGACTCCAACCTAAGTGTATGTACACTTCCGACTTCAACTGTATATGTGGACTATCTTTTTCTATTTCTCCCAGCCTCTTTCTACACTTTCTCTCTATACCTCGATTACAAATACTATCTGTTCAACTGAATCTCTACAGCTCTGAATCCATAGCAGTAACATTGGCTGAAGGTGATGCAGTATACGACAGTGGCAAAGCTGCCCAGAGGCTCCTACAGTGCATGATTACACAATCATATCAGTACCACTCCATGCTGTCATTCTGTCTAATCCACTCTTAAAAAGGGAAGGGCTATTGAGTCAGAGGATGAGGTAGTGACGGAACAGGGTGAGTTGTTCTGGTTCCAAGCACCTCAGGGTGTGGAACACAGCACTAACACACCTGATCAAACGAATGGATGGGTTGAATCAGGTGTGTTAGATCAGGGCAGAAACAAAAGCATGGACTGGAATAGCTCACCCCCATGTCTTATCGAACATACCCCTTCCTTCACTGTGGCATCCTCTGACTCAAAATCCCCTCCTCTACACTCCACACTGCCTGAGTTTGTGACCCACAGAGGGGGGTGAAACTACCCCAAGGCACAGATCAGCTTACCCTCACCAAATCCTAACATTAACCAAAAAACTGACTTAGGATCAGTATCTGGGGCAACCTCATCTTACTCCTTATGACTCATACTACATGCCTCTTGTATAACAAATACGCCTCATTCTCTAACTCACATGTAGAAGAACAAATATCTGTGTGCTAATCTTGACGTGTGTGTTTTATGCTCATGAACAACACATGCGTGAAGTGGTTATGGGAGTGACACATGTGAGTAAGTATGTTTAAGGATGCCGTGTGTGCGCGCGCATGCGCGTGTGTGTGCACGCATGTGCGTGTGTGTGCACCATCACGGAAGAGAGTGAACATATGAGAGCCAGTGTTCATACATTGTAAATCTCAACGGAGATCTTGTTACATAATGTGTGATATTCACATACTTCCATTTAGATGTTAAACATAGCTGAGAAAACAAGACTATAAAAGACACCGAAATGGATGGTTGTAAGGCAAGCGTCCCATCCGAAACAGTTCGGAAACAGTTAGTGCATATATTATGACAACATGTTGAGACATTTTTGTTTTGTTTTGGTCTTCAGCAAGGTTTTTCCTTCAGCTGTTCGTATACACAAACATTTTCTCGAGGCAAGCCGAAGTCGGTAGCCAAAGTCTACTCCCCTTCCTCAGTGATTGGTCAACAGTAGGGATTCCTCAATGAAGGGTTTTCATGCCACAACATCAAAAAATGACTTTAGAAATACTGCACCAAACATATCAGTTAGATGTAAAAGTGTGCCACTCAGATCTCCTCGGCAAAAACGTAAAAACTTTTATTGAGTAACAGATTAACTCTGACTATTTTGAGGAAGTGTATACTGGCTACAGTTCTATTTGGTGTTTTTCAAGTTTTTTCAAGCGAAGGTCTTTTAAGGGAGTATGCGAGTAACACTCGTTCGGTTAGGTGCCAGCCAAACCGAAGCATCCGACGCCTTTAGGGAGGTATAGTGAAAGAGAGAAACACAGAAAAAGAGAAACACATCGAGAGAGAGTGAGAGAGAGAGAGAGTGAGAGAGAGAGAAAAAGAGAGAGAGAGAGAGAGAAAGAGAGGGTAAGAAATAGTTACGTCTCCATCTACCACCTCCTCAGAGTAGTATCACTGTTTATTTTCCTTCTCCCACTCAACCATCTGTTTTCCTCAGACTCCAGCCTTCTATTGGCCAATCCACCTACAAGGAACCACTGTTCCCTTGTTCAGGTGGTGTTATTTCAACATGCTTGTGTTTTACACACAAGATGTGGGAGGAGAGACAGAGAGATAAGCAGAAGCAGAATAGGAGGATGTAAAACATAGTTTAAAGGGGTATGAGTTGAGATCACAGTGGAAAACAGAAGAACATGTTCGATGTGGAGGTTAGAGTTGTGCCTTCAGAAAGTATTCACACCCCTTGACTTTTTCCACATTTTGCTGTGCTACTGTAATGCGTGTATATGGGAGGCGAAGCCAAGTGCAGGAGAGCGGAGTATAATAAACAGGCACACTTTAATACCGGTTACCAAATGACAGCACATAACACATACAAGTGCCAAAAACACGGTCTAAAACAAAATTGCAACGCTTGACAATCATCCACGTAACAAATAACAATCACTCACAAATACAACATGGGGAACAGAGGGTTAAATAATAAACAAGTGATTAGTGAGTGAAGCCAGGTGTGATAAGACAAAGACAGAACAAATGGAAACTGAAAAGTGGATCGGCGGTGGCTAGAAAGCGGTGACGTCGACCGCCGAACGCCGCCTGAACAAGGAGAGGGACCGACTTCGGCGGAAGTCGTGACAGTTACAAAAGGGATTAAAATGGATTTAATTGTAATTTTTTTGTCAACGATCTACACAAAATACTCTAATGTCAAAGTGGAAGAAAAATGCTAACATTTGTACAATAAAAAAAAATAATTATAATAATATATATTTTGATTAGATACACTACATGTAAGTATTCAACCCCCTGAGTCAATCCCTCGGCAGTGATTATAGCTGTGAGTCTTTCTGGGTAAGTCTCTAAGAGATTTCCACACCTGGATTGTACAATAAATGCACATTAATCTTTTTTTAATTCTTAAAGCTCTGTCTAGTTAGTTGTTGATCATTGCTGATTTGCATGTCTTGCTATCACGTTTCAGGTAAGACCCAGATGCAGACAACGTCGAATTAACAACAGTTATTTCATCCAACAGGGGCAGGCAAAAGACAGGTCAAGGGCAGGCAGGCGTCAGTAATCCAGATGGGTGGGGCAAAGGTACAGGACGGCAGGCAGGCTCAGGGTCAGGGCAGGCAGAAAAGGTCAAAACCGGGATAACTAGAAAACAGGAACAATCAAGAGACAGGAACAGAGGGGAAAACGCTGGTAGGCTAGCTTCTTGTCAATAGGGGGAGCTGTTAGCACTATTTTTTTCTTGGTGTTCCCAAATTAAACTGCCTTGTACTCAATTCTTGCTCGTACAATATACATATTATTATTACTATTGGATAGAAAACACTCTCTAGTTTCTAAAACCGTTTGAATTATATCTGTGGGTGAAACAGAACTTGACTTAGAGCAATTTTCCTATGTGTATGTCAGAATGCAGAATTTTGCTGGCTGTTCTGAGACCTGTGTATTAATTTGCCTGTCCTCTATTGGTTGAGATGCACTGCATACGCCTTCCCCTGGTTGTTAGCGAATAGGGAGACTTGAAATGGAGTTTCTACGCAGAGCCGAAAGTCTATAAATTGATTGGAATCGATGTGTCCACCCTTTTGGATCTTCGCGCTGACGCAGAGAGGGTCTTTGGCATGTCGTTTTAGAAGCTCTGGTTTTAGCTCCTAGATATATCCGGCTCTGTTTTTATTCGATATAGGCTTTAAAGACATCATAATCTTGTTATTTTAAACCGATTTATATATCAGTTTATGTCAGTATATTGCGATTTTCGGGCATTTCATTTTCTGACGTTGTATTGAGTTGGGTATCTCTCTCTCGCATGCCATTGTGTACTGCTAATTGCAACGTGGAAGGAAACATTCTCCAACCCAGCAACGATTATTTTGGCCAAATGACACCTTTTCCAAGATTCTGATGGGAGTTCAGCTAATAGTAAGAACTATTTATGCTGATAATTCGTTGTTCTGTTGAAAAAGTAAAATGCATAAGACGCCATTATTTGCCGTGTAGCCTTGGCCTATCGCACCCTGTATTGCACCCTGTATTGCACAGTAAGGTTAATTTTAAAAATGTTATTCAGCGATTGCATTAAGAACTAATTTGTCTTTCAATTGCTGTCCAACCTGTATTTTCTTAGTCAAGTTTATGAATAGTTTTCGATAAGAATAGGTGTCTTTCCAAGATGGCGCCGGACAGATTGCTTGAGTATTTGGACACTATTTTCATTGTATAAGCACGATTTGTGCCGCTAAATATGCACATTCGAACAAACTCTATATGCATTGTGTAATATGATGTTACAGGACTGTCATCTGAAGAATTCTGAGAAGGTTAGTGAAAATTAATATATTTTGGTGGTGAATACGTTATCGCTATGTTTGGCTGGAATCAATGCTGTTGTGTGGTTTGCTACTGTGCTAAGCTAATATAACGCTATATTGTGTTTTCGCTGTAAAACACTTAGAAAATCTGAAATATTGTCTGGATTCATAAGATCTGTGTCTTTCAATTGCTGTACGCTGTGTATTTTTAAGAAATGTTTTATGATGAGTAATTAGGTAATACACATTGCTCTCTGTAGTTATTCTAGTCGAGTTGTGATGGTGGCTACAATGGTAAACTATGATTTATACCTGAAATATGCAAATTTTTCTAACAAAACCTACGCTATACAATAAATATGTTATCAGACTGTCATCTGATGAGGTTGTTTCTTGGTTAGTGGCTATTTATATCTTTATTTGGTCGAATTTGTGATAGCTGCTGATGGAGTAAGAAAAATGGTGGAGGATGGGAGTGGTGTCTTTTGCTAACGTGGTTAGCTAATAGATTTACATATTGTGTCTTCCCTGTAAAACATTTAAAAAATCAGAAATGATGGCTTGATTACCAAGATGTGTATCTTTCATCTGGTGTCTTGGACTTGTGATTTAATGATATTTAGATGCTACTATTTAGTTGTGATGCTATGCTAGCCTATGCTAGTCAGCTTTTTTTACTGGTGGGGGTGCTCCCGGACCCGGGTTTTTGAGGAAGTAGAGGCTAGACGAAACAAAATTAACTGGAAACAGACAAACATAGAACACAGGTATACATGCACAGGGGATAATGGGGAAGATGGGTGACACCTGGAGGGTAGTGGAGACAAATCAGAAAGACAGGTGAAACAGATCAGGGTGTGACATCTTGCCATAGATTTTCAAGCCTATTTAAGGTAAAATTGTAACTAGGCCACTCAGGAACATTCAATGTTGTCTTGGTGAGCAACTCCAGTGTATATATTTTTTTTGTTTTTGGATATTTAAATTTTCTTCCTGCTTCCTTCTTTTCACTCTGTTAATTAGGTTAGTATTGTGGAGTAACTACAATGTTGTTGATTCATCCTCAGTTTTATCCTATCACATCCATTAAATTCTGTAACTGTTTACAGTCTCATGGTGAAATCCCTGAGCGGTTTCCTTCCTCTCCGGCAACTGAGTTAGGAAGGACACCTGTATCTTTGTAGTGACTGGGTGTATTGATACACCATCCAAAGTGTAACTAATAACTTCACCATGCTCAAAGGGATATTCAATGTCTGTTTATTTTTTTACCCATCTACCAATAGGTGCCCTTCTTTGCGAAACATTGGAAAACCTCCCTGGTCTGTGTGGTTGAATCTGTGCTTAAAACGCTCAACCGAGGGACCTTACAGATAATTGTATGTGTGGGGTACAGAGATGAGGTAGTTATTTAAAAATCGTGCTAAAAACTATTATTGCAGACATAGTGAGTCCATGCAACTTATGTGACTTGTTAAGCAAATTTTTACTCCTGAACTTACTTAGGCTTGCTGTCACGACTTCCGCCGAAGTCGGTCCCTCTCCTAGTTCGGGCGGCGTTCGGCGGTCGACGTCACCGGCCTTCTAGCCATCGCCGATCCACCTTTAATTTTCTATTGTTTTTTTCTTGTCTTCCCTCACACCTGGTTTCAATTCCATCAATTACATGTTGTGTATTTAACCCTCTGTTCCCCCCCATGTCCTTGTCCGGAAATGTTGATTGTAAGACTTTGTGCACGTTATGTCTGAAGTGCGAAGGGTTTCGTCCCATTGTATTTATTTATTGGTTTTGTTCACTGTGATTTTTATTATTAAACTGCACCGTTGTAACACAGTCTTTGCTCTCCTGTGCCTGACTTCTCTGCCACCAGTACGCACGCATTACACTTGCCATAACACGTGTTGAATACAAACACATTTCAGCGTATTTTTTAAATGAATTTGTAAACATTTCTAAAAACATAATTCCACTTTGACATGATCCATTTTAAATTCATGCTGGAACACAACAAAATGTGGGGAAAGTCAAGGGGTGTGAATACTTTCTGAAAGCACTGCTATCTCTTCTACAAATAGAGAAACGGGTGCAAACTCTTATTTCCAAAACCGAATGGGTTCCAAAAATCACAGGCAAAAATCAGGATCTCTAAAGGGAATTCCTTAAGCTCAAACTAAATGTCTAAATCTGAAAAACCAAGCCGTACATCGTAGCAAAATACCTCTCCAATTCTGAAAGAAATCTCTGTTCCAGATTCAACTGGAATTACCACATATCATTGCCATTTTTGACCCACACGTTGCCCAGATTGACATTCACACACACACAAACTCTCTTTCTCTATATTTCTTGCACGCACATACACATTTTTGTCAGGTTCCAGAGAGTGAGGGTCTGAAATTTCCATAAATTTTTGTGACTATTTCCAGGAACAGAGACTAGCCTATTTGTGGACAGAGGGATCTCAGAGTTTGCCCGAGAAAGCCCCAGTCTGAATGGTGACATACTGGCCTCCATATGCATGTGTGTGTGTGTGTGTGTGTGTGTGTGTGTGTGTGTGTGTGTGTGTGTGTGTGTGTGTGTGTGTGTGTGTGTGTGTGTGTGTGTGTGTGTGTGTGTGTGTGTGTGTGTGTGTGTGTGTGTGTGAGAGAGAATGGGAGTCTGCGGAGTCTCGAATGTGAAGGTGGCACAGGAAGACTGGAACTGGATAATGACAGAAATAATGTGACAGAGAGAGAGAGAGAATAAGTGGGAGAAAGAGAGAGTGGGAAACTAAGACGGGGGAGAGAGAGAAAGAGAAAAGATAGGAATAATGATCAAGAGCCTAATAATAGCAGACATGTGGACAGTGGGAGAGAAAGTGAGAATCAAGCGAGGAGTACGAGGGAGGCATAGAGCTGGATGACAGCTATAGACAGAGAGTGTAGTGAGAGAGTGATAGAGAGAGAGAGGGACAGACATATAGTACTAGAGAGCTGTGTCATGAAGGGACACTGAGCGATTCCACAGTCCAACAGAACAGTTCAAGTATTACTGCATTTTATTATACATGTATGGCCTGTTAGCGTGCCATGTAGGGGAGAGGTGAGAGGAGTGTGTGTGTGTGTGTGTGTGGTATGTATGGGGTAAAGTAACTCACTCACAGTGTTCCCAACAACTCTGATTACCTGTAGTGCCCGATCTCTGTCTCAATACCATGTTTGATGTGATCATTTGAATGATCCAATAATTAGCGATACATGTAGTATTTGTGCACCTACAGTATCATGACAGTTATCTCCATAATGTGAACTATTTAAGGACCTGGTGAAAGGCACTCTATTACGGACATAGACACACCATCATGAACCAGCACTAAAGGTTGTTGACCCTCTGCCACTTTGTCTAGGGCTATAACCCTGTCCAATGTGACTTTGACCACACAGAAGAGTCAGTCACATGATGAAGCCTTAGAGAGGTGTTCATTGGTCCACTAAGTTAGGCTTGCTATCGTTGCTCCAGAACCAATCATCTGAGTCCCGCTGTCCCGTTTTGATCTCTGGATGAGGAATATATTCGGCTAGGTCTGAGGTGGACATCTTTCTCTGATGTTCTCCTCTTCTGAGATGAGCCACAGTTCACTCGAACAGGGAGGTATTTGAACTGCAGATAGACACTGATGCACACACGCACGCACAGACACACGGGTCAAATGTGGGACGTCTTGGCAACACTAATGAGTGAAGTATACCCATGAAACCCCCAAACCTACATTTGCTGTGACCACGACAAGTTTAGATGTGAATGCAGAAAGAGCAGAGAGACACACAGAAAACACACTCCAATTGGCAGACTCTTGACTGATTGAAACAGCTGATAGTAATGGAATACTGAGGAGTCTGCCAATCCCAAAATGAGTCACTGACATATCAAGAGAAAAACTGTTGATACACAACCAAATGTTGAAATTGCACCTTGGTGTATTCAACTATTCTTCCTTGCTTATGTCGCTTATGACTACACACTTATTCTGTCTCTTGTTCTAAGTGTTTCGTAACCATTCTCAATGTTCTGCCTGTGTTCTGCCTGTGCTGTATTCTGTCTATCGCTCTGTCAGTATAGGTTTTCCGGGTTTGTTGTGAGTAATGTCCTCTGCCTGCTGTGTGTTTTGTCAGTCAGATATGTTAACTATTCTGTCCTGCTGTGCTGCGCACTTTACTGGAGATGATTACTACATTATACCAATTATTCTGCCAGCTTCACAACCCACTCTGGCCTAAAAGATGACAGAATGATGAACTCCTAATAGATTAAACATATAGAAGTTGGCTACGATATTCCATACCTTCAAGGTGTTCTTGAGTGTGTACAGTATGGTCTGCACATGTCCGGAAATTTGAAAGCCCTTCCAAAACACTTTTCTCAAATAAAAGCATCAAAACAGGCTGTAAATCCTCTCGGGCAGAAGGCTATTTTTGGAGGTTGATAATTCTAGTCGGTGGATCGGCGTGTTCTCTGCATTCAATCCAGTAGCACTCACAAGCAGCTTGCCTGAGCGTTTATACGATCCAGAGGCGCATTGGCACGGTTTCTCCCCCCTTCCTTCTCTCCCTCTAACCTGTCCTCCCTCTGCTGGATTCAGCTGCTGCTGACGTCCTGATGAGAAACAGGTGGATCTGCCCCTACTAGGCTTCGGGCCTTGGTTGGGCAACCCTTGTAAACACAGCTAGGTCACCCGTGATACAAGTAAGTATTTTATTTAACCTTTATTTAACTAGGCAAGTCAGTTAAGAACCCTAACGAGGACGACGCTGGGCCAAATCTGCCCCGCCCTATGGGTCTCCCGGTCACGGCTGTTTGTGATACAGCCCGGGATCGAACCAGGGTCTGTAGTGACGCCACTAGCATTATGACGCATCCATGTCTGTGGACATTGGGCGATGAAGTGGAAATCGCCCACTAGGGGCAACAATGAGCATCTGTCTATGATTCAAAAAGGTTGCAAGATTGAATACAGCTATTTGAGATTTTAGTCTTTAGCCTATCCCAAACCTTAACTCTTACCTTAACCATTCAGAGTTCATGCCTAATCGTAACCTTAAACACTTGTGGCATGTTTAAGAAACATGGATGAATGTGTAATTATGACATGAGACTGTGAGATCTAGTTGCATAAACACACAACAGGCTGCCAGCTAGAGGACAGACCTCAGTTTCAAAGGAGCACGTGTAAACCACACACACACACACGCACACAACTTGTGCACAACAACTTGTTGCTTGCTCTTTCAACGAACCATAGGCTATTTGTGCATTCCACATTTACAATCAAGATCTCAATCATATTCTCATTGTGTGTGTTCAACTCACCCCTTCTCTTTCTTATAGTAAATTGGGCATCTGGGTCTGTTAGTATTTAAACATGAGTAGGACGTCGTGAGGAAAATAGTCTGGCGTAGTATCAGGTGGCCTATCATCGCATCATTGGGAGGAGAGAATCGTCGTTCCTTGCCCGTTTTTCCCCGAAAGGTTGGTCTAGGCTACAGAAGGCTATTGCAACTGGCAGAGAATGTCCGCAGCAGCCTGCCCCCACGGTGCCCGACAAGCTCAGAGATCCCCAACGATAGAAAAACGACCACGGCCACTCAAATATTTCGATTTCATTCATTAATATTGACAAAATGTGGCACACATAGCCCGAAATAATAAACTCATAATATAAAAGGCATATGAATATGTTATCTTTATGCGCGCATGTATGGCTAAGTCTCCAATTAATAATTCATAGCCTGTAGTAGGCCTATCGGATTTTCTACTCTGGTCATACAGTTTTTTTTATGTCTCAAACTCGCCTTTCATCATTCACGATTTACCTGCGCTCCTGTGTCCTGTCCTCAGATATCACGTCCTCTGCGTCAGATTATGACTCGGGCATGCATGTCGCCACGGGTACGGATGCGTATCCAACAGCCCTCTGTCTCACGCTTCCACCTCTGGTAGCAAGCTATGGGCTAAAATATAACAAGCCTTCTGTTGATTTTGACTTGGATTCCCAACGCCCAGTTCTCTCTACGATAAATCAAACCAGCAGGAGCAAGCGCGCTAACTCACGCACCCTTCAGATTGCTCCGTCTCTCGCTGCCTCTCTCTTTCTCCCTCCCCCTCCGGTTTACATGCATATCAACATGATTGCTTCCAACCGCCCGGCGCAATTACTATTACACAATTGCACAAGCACAGAGACCAGGGCCCACACCAATAAATGTGCCTACAATTACATTCCCAACCTTCCTTGTGAGAAAAACTGACCTCACATTTTCCACTCATATACATTTAATCTAGACAGAGCTATGCTTTCACCTTTTAACTTTGTTTTCTTCTCTGTCTCTCTTGACAGTAGTAATAATACACTCATACAGGTCTTTCTTTTGCTGTGGTTCAACCTTTTTTTATGTTTATTCATTATGATAATTCTGTTATTACATATTTGATGTTATCAGCATACTGGAAGACATTGCAGTGTGATGATGGCATAAGTGGATCTATAATATTGACTGACTAAAGGTGTGAGAAAATAGTTCTGAAGCCAATGTAGCGTGGTTCATTCTGCATTGTGTACTTTTAATTAGGACGCTGCCACAACTGACGGTCTGCCAGTTGAATTCTTTTTATTTGCCCGGCACACGAAGAGACAACACACATTATGTTAACCCTTGGCGCAGTCCTAGCTCTCGGGCACCTGCGCAGGCACATGGACACTCACTCAGACACTGTCCCAAGTACTCACACGTTACAATAGATACCCTAGTTAGCGAGCTTTGTGAAACTTGTTAACGTTAATCTTTATATCATCCACATTGTAACACATTTATGGTAGCATAACAGTACATTGTGTAACATTATGACGGTTTTATATTAAACCATTTCGGAGCCAAGGACAACATACCCCTCTCTAGCTGAAGGCCAGGTAAAGGGGGTACGGAAATACAGTTAACCCGCGATGGGCCACACCAAAATATACAACACTTTTACAATCACATGTATGTACAATATTGATATGAAAAAGTGTTTGTACACCAAAGAAAAGCATTAGCTATGCAGCTGTAATTAAATCAAAAAATACACTGAATTATTATTATCACATGATTAACATCCCCTCTTGACCTGGCCTATTTGAATTGGTCCTTGTGTGCAACTTGGTGCATAATCTAGGGGAACAACATCACACTGCTACACCTACATAGAGCTTTTTAGATGCTTCCTGTCAGTTCAAAGAGCTGTCGCGGTAAATGAAATAGTTATGAGTCGCTGTCATCCCCAATAGTCAGGAAGCCATGAAAAATCACGTGAAAGCCAGTGTGACACCTGGACTGTTCCAGCTACAAGAACAAAGGCTTGTTTGTAAATAGAAAGAAACCAAACCTGAGCTCATGTCTGACTTCCAACTGAGTCAGGTTGAGAATGGTGCCTGACAAGAGAGACAAAGGGATTGGGTCAGACTGTGTTCTCATGCTGAAACTCTACCCTCCTCCTCCTCTTCTCTATCTGTGCCGACCTATGCCTCTGGGGGAGAATGAGGCAGCCAAGGCTGCTGGTGTTTCCCTGTGCCAAGCCCTGCACCCTGGCTCCATGCCACCTCTTCATCTCCTCCCTCTCTCCGTCACTCTTTCACTCACCCAAGGATGTCCAAGTGATTCAGAGAGAGGCTCGGGACTTGTTCAAATTCAGGGTTAAGATTAAGCATCGGCCAATTACAATCGTCAATGTGTGATAGAACGCTGGTCCCGTAAGATAACCCGGCCCACGTTAGCCCTATGCTGACCTCGCCAGGTAGCAATGAATATTTCCCGCAACAAATTCCTCCTGAGCCTATCAAAGATCTTAAACTTTTTCTCGAACAAACCAATGGCATTTCTTAAAATACGTCAACTCGGTCACGAGAGGGATACATGTAAAACTCAAAATTCATGACGTACATGTATCCCTCTGGTGGCGGAATTGACCTTTTTTTAAGGAATGCACATGATTTGTGGAGAACAGGTTTAAGATCTTTGATAGGCTGACAAGGAATTTGTTACAAGAAATACTCACTGCCACCTGGTGAGATTAACATAGGGCTAACGTGTGCCAGGTTGTCTGATGGGACCAGCAAACATGTAGCATTCTATCAGGTGGCATTACATTAATTGGCTGATCCTTAAACTTAACCTTAAACTTGTTCTAATGTTTGCAAGTATGGCCCCCTTTATTTCACCTGTCCATGGACACTTGTGTCAACAACATTATATTCAGTGGAGAGAGTGCAGGGGAGTTTTTTTCACAGTGATAACAGTAGAACCACACCCTTCCTCTACTCCTCAAGGCTTAACTATCGGTCCTGCTGCACCACAGACACTAGGCCTGAATCTACTGTCAACAATGCCAGACAGTGTCTCACTGCCACATAGACTGGAAACAAACAACAACCCACACACACACTACTGCGGGGTTTGGAGGGAAGTCACAGATAATCAATTTGTGCCTCTGTCTCAGTACAATACCTCTCTCTCTCTTGCTCGCTCGAGCTGAGACCTAGGACCTAAAATAACCCTAGGCTTTCCCTAAGACCATTGCATTAGTACTGAGCCAGCAACAGAGATGCTTGAGGTGATGAGAGAGGGCTGGGGTAGGAAAACTTCGGGAGCGTAATCAAATCAGTGTGCATATTTTACAACTAACATGCAAATGCACCGTGAGACAGGAAACAAATAAACTCAGACAGATCCTCTGTCAAGTAGAGCAGGTAGAAAAGATCTCACATCTTCACACACACACACACACACACACACACACACACACACACACACACACACACACACACACACACACACACACACACACACACACACACACACACACACACACACACACACACAATTTAGGTTGTTAGAATTTAAGACTTTAGAATAGTAAGGGTTCGGGTTAGAATCACTTCATACTGCTTACGTTCTGCAATAGAATACAAACGCTGTATGAATGTGTGTGTGTGTGTGTGTTTCTGCCTCTTTGTCGTTGTTTCACAAAGAGAGTTTGTTCATGTGTGTATGCACATCTCTGTCTCTCTTTGTCAATCAATTATTTTGACAGTGTGGAAGATAGAGAGTCAGAGAGGATTTTTTTGAATAAAAAAATAAATATGAATAAACCCTAAAGCATGCAATCTTTGTGTTCACACAATGGGTGTGACCGCGCAGCACATACACGCTACGCTATAGGAATGACCACAGGAATGTGTAGGAGTGTGAATGGGAAAGTGTGTTGCCGTGTGTTTAGGGTATGATTGGGGCCTTACCAAGCTATGTTCCCTGGGTACCGAGATTATAGTAATCTGGTCCTCTCACTGGGGGGCATGATTCAGCTAACAGCCTAAAATCACACAAAAGGCCCCCCCCATGAGTTACCAGTCCAGCATGGGTGTCCATCTGTCTGCCTACACACCCTCTCAAAGAGAGGGAAATAGATACACCTACTCATTCAAGGGTTTTTCTTTATTTGTACTATTTTCTTCATTGTAGAATAATAGTGAAGACACTAACACTATGAAATAACACCAAAAAAGTGTTATATGTTTCATATTTGAGATTCTTCAAAGTAGCCAGCCTTTGCCTTTGCTTTACAGCTTTGCACACTCTCTTACCAAATAGGGCTGTCTTCTGTATAACCCTACCTTGTCCCAACACAACTAATTTGACTGGTACTGTATCTGACTGGTACTGTATCTGACCGGTACTGTATCTGAGAGAGAGACGGGGACAGAGAGAAACGAAAAGATAGATAGACGGAGAGAAAGAGATGTCCATAGTGAAAGATAGAAAGATAGCCTACGCCATATTATACACAGGGAGAGATCGAGATAAATAGATACACAGTTAGAGAGGGGTACAGTCCATCTTTCAGGAGGTCCAGACACAAACATGGTTAGCTTTCCGGCACACTAGGAACCATATGTGTTAAATTAACAACTTCTTTGTGAAATGTCCTTGAGCTGAGAGAGGGAGTTGGTTGGTCTGAAAACACAGAGACATGCACAGTCACACACAAAATCACAGCCACATGTTACTGAGCATAACGGTAGTCAGACACACACAGTCAGTTAAGAACAAATTCTTATTTACAATGACGGCCTACACCGGCCAAACCCGGACGACGCTGAGCCAATTGTGCGTCGCCCTATGGGACTCCCAATCACAGCCGGTTGTGATACAGCCTGGATTCAAACCAGGGTGTCTGTAGTGACGCCTCTAGCACTGAGATGCAGTGCCTTAGACCGCTGCTCCACTCAGATCTTTCCTCCAAAACCAGGCATGGGGCTCCATCTCAAATAAATAACACTGCGGCAGCCGGATACAAGCAATCAGATTAAGACCCATATTAATTTCCTGAATGTGATCAACTCTTCCTTATTAGGCCTAGCACAGGCTTCTCAGCTAATGTATGGCTACAGATGAGTCCGTGGGGAGATTAGTACCAAAATACCTCCGCAGGATGCAGCCTCTTTCTGGTTGTCTAGACACTCAGGGATAATTCTCCACTCTGGGCTCTAAAGACAGAGCTCCATATGGAGGCTGCTCTCCCTCTCCCTCCACCAGCATTGAGTTTCATCAGATCTGGAGGGACAAGAGGATGGAACCCCATTACAGTCTCTGTGTCTGTACAGTATAATACTATACAGTGCCTTCAGAAAGTATTCACACCCCTTGACTTTTTCCATATTTTTGTTGGGTTACATCCTGAATTTAAAAGGGATTACATTTATATTTGTTTTGTCACTGGCCAACACACAATACCCCATACTGTCAAAGTGGAATAAAATGAAAAGCTGAAATGTCTTGTAATGGACTCACTTTGTGTGGATAAGTGTTTAACATGATTTTTGAATGACTACCTCATCTCCGTACCCAACACATACAATTATCTGTAAGGTCCCTTAGTCGAGCAGTGAATTTCAAACACAGATTCAACCACAAAGACCAGGGAGGTTTTCAATGAAGAAGGGCACCTATTGGTAGATGGGTACAAAAAAGCAGACATTCAATATCCATTCCTTTGAGCATGGTGTAGTTATTAATTACACTTTGGATGGTGTATCAATACACCCAGTCACTACAAAGATACAGTTGTCCATCCTAACTCAGTTGCTGAAGAGGAAGGAGGTATTAGGTATTTTTAGGTATTTCGCCATGAGGCCAATGGTGACTTTAAAACAGTTTATTGACTGTGATAAGAGAAAACCATGGACGGATCAACACCATTGCCGTGACTCGACAATACTAACCTAATTGACAGAGTGAAAAGAAGGAAGTTTGTACAGAATAAAAAATATTCCAAAACATGCATCTGCTTTGCAACAAGGCACTAAAGTAATACTCCCCAAAATATTTTGTTCTGAATACAGTGTTATGTTTTGGGCAAATCCAATAAAACACATTAATGAGTTTCACCTTCCATATTTTCAAGAATATTAGTGTCTGCATCATGTTATGGGTTTGCTTGGGAGTTTTTTTATGATGAAAAGGAATGTAATATAGTTAAGCACAGGCAAAATCCTAGAGGAAAACCTGGTTCTGTCTTCTTTCCAACAGACACTGGGAGACAAATTCACCTTTCAGCAGGACAATAACCTAAAACACAAATCCAAATCTACACTGATTTACTTACCAAGATGACATTGAATGTTCCCGAGTGCCCTAGTTGAAGTTTTGACTTAAATCGCCTTGAAAATCTATGGCAAGACTGGAAAATGGCTGTCTAGCAATGATCAACAACCAACTTGACAGAGCTTGAAAAATGTTAAGAATGATGTGCAAATATTACTCAGAAAGACTCAGAGCTGTAATCGCTGCCAAAGGTGATTGTAACATGTATTGACTTAGGGGTATGAATACTTAAGTAAATTAGATATTTCTGTATTTCATTTTAAATAGATGGATGAGAAAAAATATTGATTTAATACATTTGAATTCAGGCTGTAACACAACAAAGCGTGGTGCCAGGACAACAACCTCTCCCTCAATGTGAGCAAGACAAAGGAGCTGATCGTGGACTACAGGAAAAGGCGGGATGAACAGGCCCCCATTAACATTGATGGGGCTGTAGTGGAGCGGGTCGAGAGTTTCAAGTTCCTTGGTGTCCACATCATCAACGAACTATCATAGTCCAAACACACCAAGGCAGTCGTGAAGAGGGCACGGCAAAATATGTTCCCCCTCAAGAGACTGAAAAGATTTGGCATGGGTCCCCAGATCATCAAAAACTTCTACAGCTGCACCATCTAGAGCATCCTGACCAGTTGCATCACCGCCTGGTATGGCAACTGCTCAGCATCTGACCGTAAGGCGCTACAGAAGGTAGTGCGTATGGCCCAGTACATCACTGGGGCCAAGCTTCCTGCCATCCAGGACCTACATTTGAAGTCGAAAGTTTACATACACCTTAGCCAAAGACATTTAAACTCAGTTTTTCACAATTCCTGACATTTAATCCTAGTAAAAATTCCCTGTCTTGGATCAGTTAGGATCACCACTTTATTTTAAGAATGTCAAATGTCAGAATAGCAGTAGAGAGAATTATTTATTTCAGCTTTTATTTCTTTCATCACATTCCCAGTGGGTCAGAAGTTTACATACACTCAATTGGTATTTGGTAGCATTGCCTTTAAATTGTTTAACTTGGGTCAAACGTTTTAGGTAGCCTTCCACAAGTTTCCCGCGATAAGTTGGGTTAATTTTGGCCCATTCCTCCTGACAGAGTTGGTGTAACTGAGTCAGGTTTGTAGGCCTCCTTGCTCACACATGCTTTTTCAGTTCTGCCCACAAGTTTTCTATAGGATTGAGGTCAGGGCTTTGTGATGGCCACTCCAATAACTTGACTTTGTTGTCCTTAAGCCATTTTGCCACAACTTTGGAAGTATGCTTGGGGTCATTGTCCATTTGGAAGACCCATTTGCGACCAAGCTTTAACTTCCTGAATGATGTCTTGAGATGTTGCTTCAATATATCCACATACGTTTCCCTCCTCATGATGACATCTAGCACCAGTCCCTCCTGCAGCAAATCATCTTCACAAGGTCCTTTGCTGTTGTTCTGGGATTGATTTGCACGTTTCGCACCAAAGTACGTTCATCTCTAGGGGACAGAACGAGTCTCCTTCCTGAGCGGTGTGATGGCTGCGTGGACTCATGGTGTTTAAACTTGCGTACTATTGTTTGTACAGATAAACGTGGTACTGTCAGGCGTTTGGACATTTTTCCAAAGGATGAACCAGACTTGTGGCGGTCTCTAATTTTTTGGGGGGCTGATTTCTTTTGATTTTCCCATGGTGTCAAGCAAAGAGGCACTGAGTTTGAAGGTAGGCCTTGAAATACATCCACAGGTACACCTCCAATTAACTATAATTATGTCAATTAGCCTATCAGAAGCTTCTAAAGCCATGAAATCATTTTCTGGAATTTTCCAAGCTGTTTAAAGGCACATTCAACTTAGTGTATGTAAACTTATGACAGTGAATTATAAGTGAAATAATCTGTCTTTAAACAATTGTTGGAAAAATGACTTGTGTTATGCACAAAGTAGATGTCCTAACTGACTTGTCAAAACTATAGTTTGTTAACAAGACATTTGTGGAGTGGTTGAAAAACAAGTTTTAATGACTCCAACCTAAGTGTATGTAAACTTCTGACTTCAACTGTATATAATAGGCGGTGTCAGAGGAACACCCTGACTCCAGTCACCCAAGTCATAGACTGTTCTCTTTGCTACCGCACAGCAAGCGGTACTGGAGCGCCAAGTCTAGGACCAAAAGGCTCCATAACAGCTTCTACCCCCAAGCCATAAGACTGCTGAACAATTAATCAAATGGCCACTGGACCATTTACATTTACCGCTCCTCTCTCCATTTGTTTTATACACTGCTGCTACTCACTGTTTATTATCTACACATAGTCACTTCACCCTTACCTACATCTACAAATTACCTCAACTAACCTGTACCTCCGCACACTGACTCGATACCGGTACCCCCTGTATACAGCCTCGTTATTGTTATGTTGTTGTGTAATTTTTTTAAATTTTATTTGGTAAATATTTTCTTAACTCTTCTTGAACTGCACTGTTGGTTAAGGGCTTGTAAGTAAGCACAACAAGGTCTACACTTGTTGTATTCGGCGCATGTGACAAATAAAGTTTGATTTGAACAAAATGTGGAAAAAGTCAAGGGGTATGAATACTTTCTCAAGGCACTGTATACGAATATCAGTGTCTATTATTAACCAAGAATGATAAATAGTTCAGCTTTTATTGCTTAAGATAATAGCCATCAGTTGTATTGTATTATTAGACAGAGGGGAGAGGAACAGTAGAAGACAGACAGACCACATTTAGTGTAATGTGTGAGAAAGAGGGGGAGACACACAGAGCCCATGTGTGTCTAAGAGGGAAAATTGTTCAATTCAAAACAGAGAGGCATTGAGGTACATGTTGTTCCAATGGCTTTCACACTGTCTTTCCATTTAAGAACACAAAAGCCCAGGATTTAGACATAACAATCAGAGTCACATGGAGACACACTCTTATGCAGAGACAACACACACGCTCTCTTACTCCCACATGCACATACAGTGGCTTGCAAAAGTATTCACCACCCTTGGCATTTTTCCTATTTTGTTGCCTTACAACCTGGATTTAAAATTGATTTTCCCCCCCCCAAAAAATCAATTTTAAATCCAGGTTATCATTTGATTTACACAACATGCTTACCACTTTGAAGATGCAAAATATTTTGCATTGTGAAACAAACAATACATAAATAAAAACAGTAAACTTGAGCGTGCATAACTATTCACCCCCCTAAAGTCAATACTTTGTAGAGCCACCTTTTGCAGAAATTACAGCTGCAAGTCTCTTGGGGTATGTCTCTATAAGCTTGGCACATCTTGCAACTGGGATTTTTGCCCATTCTTCAAGGCAAAATTGCTCTAGCTCCTTCAAGTTGGATGGGTTCCGCTGGTGTACAGCAATCTTTAAGTCATACCACAGATTCTCAATTGGATTGAGGTCTGGACTTTGACTAGGCCAAAGACATTTAAATGTTTCCCCTTAAACCACTCGAGTGTTGCTTTAGCAGTATGCTTAGGGTCATTGTCCTGCTGGAAGGTGAACCTCCGTCCAAGTCTCAAATCTTTGGAAGACTGAAACAGGTTTCCCTCAAGAATTTCCCTGTATTTAGCGCCATCCATCATTCCTTCAATTCTGTCCAGTTTCCCAGTCCCTACCAATGAAAAACATGGGGATGGTGTTCTCGGGGTGATGTGAGGTGTTAGGTTTGTGCCAGACAGCGTTTTCCTTGATGGCCAAAAAGCTACATTTTAGTCTCATCTGACCAGAGTACCTTCTTCCATATGGTTAGGGGGGTCTCCCACATGCCTTTTGGCAAACACCAAATGTGGTGTTCTCCCCTCAGCAGCCTCCATTGGCCTATGCCTTTTTTTCTTTAAGCAATGGCTTTTTTCTGGCCACTCTTCCGTAAAGCCCAGCTCTGTGGAATGCACAGCTTAAAGTGGTCCTATGGACAGATACTCCAATCTCCGCTGTGGAGCTTTGCAGCTCCTTCAGGGTTATATTTGGTCTCTTTGTTGCCTCTATGTTTAATGCCCTCCATTTCACTTCACCATTTTGGACTATTTTGTGTATGTCCATCACATGAAATCCAAATAAAAATCCATTTAAATTTCAGATTGTAATTCAACAAAATAGGAAAAAAGCAAAGGGGGTGAACACTTTTGAAAGGCACTGTATACCACTCTTTCTCTGCCACATCCCCACACACGACACTCTCTCTCTCATACACTCAGTCACACACCTCACACGCTCCCCCCAGAGAGAAAAACACACCCCTACTGCTGCAAATCTGTTGGCTGAGGAGAGTAACATAATCCCTTCAGGGGAGCAGCATCTTCCAGAGAGGTATCCTTTCATTATACACACTCCTATACACCAGTGGAGGCTGGTGGGAGGAGCTATAGGACTAGCTTATTGTCGTGGCTGGAATAGAATAAACGGAACGGTATCAAAGTCATCAAGCATATGGAAACCACGTTTGACTCTGTTTTGTTATTCCATTCCAGCCATTACAATGAGCCCATCTTTCTATAGCTCCTCCCACCAGCCTCCACTGCTATGCACAGACATGATGACACAGACTGAGACGTATCTCTTACGCAATACACAGGGCAGTAAGGCTTTTTCTTTCCTGGTGAGCATATGTGTTGGTGTGCAGATATTGCCTATTTAGCCAACTTACGTCAAACCCAACCCCTACCAACTATATTTTCTCCTTTACCCTTCCCACTGTTTTCCTTCCTCCTATTCTTCCACTCCACTCTGTGTGCTCTCTCTCTCTCTTTATCTGCCCTAAAGCTGGGCCCCGGCTCCTGTCCAACTCAACTGGACTGAAGATGAAAGCTGACTCACTCACACATTAACACACGTGGCTGCACACACACACACACACACACACACACACACACACACACACACACACAACTAAACCATCTATGGATGACAACACACACCGAAACCCGTGCAGATGCAAGTAAACACATGAATGCATATGCTTACGTACATAAGTAGGGAAAGGGAACACCTAGTCAGTTGCACAACTGAATGCATTCAACCAAAATGTGTCTTCCTTTATCAACGTCATCGGCATCCGGGGAGCAGTTGTTTTTGGGTGTTAACTGTTAATAATAATATATATATATACTGAACAAACGTTTTTAACAAATTCAATGATTTGTCACTCAATGGTGAGTTACAGCTCATATAGGGAAATCAGTCAATTGAAATCAATTCATTAGGCCCTAATCTATGGATTTCACATGACTGGGCAGGGGCGCAGTCATGGGTGGGCCTGGGAAGGCATAGGCCAATGGAGGCTGCTGAGGGGAGAATAGCTCATAATAATGGCCGGAAAGTAGCAAATGAAATGGCAACAAACACCTGGAAACCAATGTATTTGATACCATTTGAGGCACTGTGTTTTGCGACAAAACTGCACATTTAAGAGTGGCCTTTTGTTGACCCCAGCACAAGGTGCACCCTGTGTAATGATCATGCTGTTTAATCAGCTTCTTGATATGCCACACCTGTCAGGTGGCTGTATTATCTTGGCAAAGGAGAAATGCTCACTAACAGGGATGTAAACAAATGTTTGCACAAAATATGAGAGAAATAAGCTTTTTGTGTGTCTGGAAAAATGTCTGTGATATTTTACTTCAGTTTATGTAACATGGGACCAACACTTCACATGTTGCGTTCATATTTTTGTTCAGTATAATATATACGTATTTCACACAACCGTTCAAAAGTTTGGGGTCACTTAGAAATGTCCTTGCTTTTGAAAGAAAAGCACATTTTTCGTCCATTAAAATAACATCAAATTGATCATAAATACAGTGTAGACATTTACAACATTAACAATGACTATTGTAGCTGGAAACGGCTGATTCTTTTATGGAATATCTACATAGGCGTACAGAGGCCAATTATCAGCAACCATCACTCCTGTGTTGGATTAGCTATCATTTTAAAAGGCTAATTGATCATTAGAAAACCCTTTTGCAATTATGTTAGCCCAGCTGAAAACTGTTGTCCTGATTAAAGAAGCAATACAACTGGCCTTCTTTAGACTAGTTGAGTATCTGGAGCATCAGCATTTGTGGGTTCAATTACAGGCTCAAAATGGCCAGAAACAAAGCACTTTCTTCTGAAACTTGTCAGTCTATTCTTGTTCTGAGAAATGAAGGCTATTCCATGCGAGAAATTGCCAAGAAACTGAAGATCTCGTACAACGCTGTGTACTACCCCCTTCACAGAACAGCGCAAACTGGCTCTAACCAGAATAGAAAGAGGAGTGGGTGGCTCTGGTGCACAACTGAGCAAGAGGACAAGTACATTAGAGTGTCTAGTTTGAGAAACAGACGCCTCACAAGTCCTCAACTGGCAGCTTCATTAAATAGTACCCGCAAAACACCAGTCTCAAAGTCAACAGTGAAGAGGCGACTCCAGGATGCTGGCCTTCTAGGCAGAGCTGCAAAGAAAAAGCCATATCTCAGACCGGCCAATACAAATAAAAAATTAAGAAGGGCAAACAAACACAAACACTGGACAGAGGAACTCTGCCTATACTACCCACCATTGCGACCTGTATGCTCTCGTTGGCTGGCCCTCGCTTCATATTCGTCGCCAACCCACTGGCTCCAGGTCATCCATAAGTCCTTGCTAGGTAAAGCCCCGCCTTATCTCTGCTCACTGGTCACCATAGTAGCACCCACACGTAGCACGCGCTCCAGAAGGTATATTTCACTGGTCACCCCCAAAGCCAATTCCTCCTTTGGCCGCCTTTCCTTCCAGTTCTCTTCTGCCAATGACTTGGAACGAATTGCAAAAATCACTGAAGCTGGAGACTCATTTCTCCCTCACTAAGTTTAAGCATCAGCTATCAGAGCAGTTTACAGATCATTGCACCTGTACATAGCCCATCCAACTACCTCATCCCCATATTGTTAGTTATTTATGTATTTATTTTTTTGCTCCTTTCCACCCCAGTATCTCTACTTGCACATTCATCTTCTGCACATCTATCAGTCCAGTGTTTATTTGCGAAATTGTAATTATTTCGCCACTACGGCCTATTTATTGCCTTACCTCCCTAATCTTACTACATTTGCACACACTGTATATAGACTTTTCTATTATGTTATTGACTGTACGTTTGTTTATTCCATGTGTAACTCTGTGTTGTTTGTGTCACACTGCTTTGCTTTATCTTGGCCAAGTCGCAGTTGTAAATGAGAACTTGTTCTTTACTGGCTTACTTAGTTTCTGCAGGGGTTGCAGAGCTGTTGGCCGGGGTAGTGGTAGCCAGGTGGACGGCATGGCCAGCCGTAGAAAAATGCTAATTGAAATGATCGTAGATTTATCAGTGGTGACAGTGTTTCCTAGCCTCAGTGCAGTGGGCAGCTGGGAGGAGGTGCTCTTATTCCCCATGGATTTCAGTGTCCCAGAACCTTTTGGAATTAGCGCTACATGATGCAAATTTCTGTTTGAAAAAGCTAGCCTTAGCATTCCTAATTGACTGTGTAAGTTGGTTCCCTTTGATGCTAATGCAGTACACCACAGGATGTTTTTGTGCTGGTCGAGGGCAGTCAAGTCTGGGATGAACCAAGGGCTATATCTGTTCTTAGATCTACTTTTTTTGAATGGGGCATGCTTATTTAAGATGGTGAGGAAAGCACTTTTAAAGAACAACCAGGCATCCTCTGACTGGATGAGGTCAATCTCCTTCCAGGTTACCCGGGCCAGGTCGATTAAAGGCCTGCTCGCTGAAGTGTTTTCGGGAGCATTTGACTGTGATGAGGGGGTGGTCATTTGACCGCGGACCAATTACGGACGCAGGCAATGAGGTAGTGATCGCTGAGATCCTGGTTGAAGACAGCAGAGGTGTATTTAGAGAGCAAAATTGGTCAGGATGATATCTATGAGGGTGCCCATGGTTATGGATTTAGGGTATTAGTCACACTCTCAGTGACTCCTATACCGTCCATACTCTAGTTGAAACCAGTGACAGCACCTAGTGACAAACTTATAGCAAGGCACTTTATCCTAACTCCTCCTGTAAGTCGCTCTGCGTAAGAGCATCTGCTATATGACTCAAATGTAAAAAATAGCACTGAGGGCAGATACCTGCAATCCCAGCTATAAACATGGCATTTCAGAGCTGGCCAGACATACTGCTTTTACAGGACAGATGCAGACATACACAGTAAACAAATCGAATCAGCAAGAGACTGGGTGTGTATTGTGTCAGAGGGGCAATGGGCACCATTTTTTTGGACATATGAACCCGCACATGCACACGTCAACATTGCTAATTGCATTTGCACATAGGCTACCCTGAGAACCATTTACTACTTAAAGGGCAATCTAAAATTGCTACATACGTGTTTTTACTTTTAAATTAATGATAATGAATTTAAAAGTTATGAATAACCCCTCAGAACCAAAATATAAGCTTGTTTTACTCAATTTGTTTTAAACAATGTAATTGTAAACAAACCCTTAACACATGGTTTAGACTACAAACCATGTTTTTGTGAATTTGAGAGTGGTTACATTTCTCCAGCCCAATCCCTCAACGTTATGGTTTGAACTGCAGATTGACCCTTTAAATGTAGCCTAAGCTTAGCAAAAAACTCAATGTGATATTAAGTAGAGTCTTATTTAAAAGTAATTGGCCCAGGAAATCGTATGATGCTGTGATGAAGAATCTTCCCATATCTTATCACCATCTAGAAGCCACCTCTGACACTCTACCTTTTCCCTGGGTCTACTACACTGGTAGAAGATGAATACAGGGGTGTCAAAAGACTGGAAGTATCCACAACTAGACTGAATCAAAATGTGTGCATAATCTCACATCACTGACAAAAGGGAAACGAGTACAAAACCTTTTTATTTCATTGTAAAAAAAATAAACTGTTACAAATACAAAGTCTGTTTGGTGGTCCATTGATCTAGAAAATAATAGATAGGAACTATACACTGAGAAAGTATCTATGTAAACACAGAAGAGTGAAAATACACACACCTGTAGATCTTCATTCCCAGACATAAATGGCTGTAAAAGGAATCAGTCAGTTCAGAGCCTGAACACAGAAAT
Organism: Salvelinus fontinalis; assembly: GCF_029448725.1. NCBI lineage: Eukaryota > Metazoa > Chordata > Actinopteri > Salmoniformes > Salmonidae > Salvelinus > Salvelinus fontinalis. The sequence goes on from NC_074695.1 coordinate 47,958,882, forward strand.
ATATGACAGACAATGTAAGTCTGGTTCGGAGTGAACTCTGTCTCTTTTATGACATCTATCACATTTATATATCCGTCTTACATCATTCTACAAAGTGATCAGGGAAAATATCCACTGACAGTGACCTTGGTTTGCATGCAATCAGGTCATAAACCTGGGGAGACAGTCTGACCCGGTCAGCCTCACAGCCTAGTTGCTCCCGAGAGAGGCATGCAGAGAATGACAGATATTCAGTTTAGCCTCCTGAGCGAACATAAATCATCAACATATAACCTCTGCTGACCTCACGCCACATCCACCTCTTTCTTCACAGACCTTGTTATTACACATTTTCTTGTCCTTCCCCATTCCCCCTACCTTTAGCTTTGTCGTGACCTTCTCCTCCTCCTGTTTCAGAGGGTGTCTCTTTCAGCTTCTGGAACGTCTTCAGGTCAGCACAGAACACCTGAGAGAGTGGGAGAGAGTCGTGCTCCATTGACCTCAATGCACGACTTCGTGAAAGTTCAAGTAACTGGTGTCCCGAGTAAGGACTGCCTTTATAGATTATCTCTCTCTAAAGAGTAGAGGGAGAGTGAACAGAAGAGGGGATGGATTCTGACCACTAGTTTGTGTGCTACTCACCGAGTGTAAGGACCCCAATGGCTGTCTGAAGAAGTCCCCTACGCAGAAATAAAATCAATCAGTGATGTTTTGTTCAGAATGACAGTTTGAGGTTGTTAAGCACATACTGTAGGGTGAATCCTCACCAATCTCACAGCAGACTTTGTCTGTGAGGCTCTTCTGCCTGTTACCAGCCCGCACAGCTGTAGTCTTGTTCAGTAATCTGCCACACGTGTCCACAGGCACAACACAGGCCTTGTCCATCAGACACACACAAAGTCTACCACCTACAGGTGGAACACAGGTAACACTTTCTATGCCTGTGTATAATGCATTGACAGTGGTGGCCTCAATCACACCTATTCCTTCCAAGACTTGCTATAGGCATGGCTCCTTCCCCCCAAAAATGTATTCATAATAATGCACTACATACAGTTGGTTCATAGAAAGTTGCACCCTTTGGAGATGCACCCTTAATTGCCCTGAAGGGTTGATACCTTGGGGCCCACCCTGGGCAGAGTGCGCAGCGAATCCCCGGCCTGCAGGTAGCCACTGGGGTCCACCGTGGGAATACAGGATCTGCTGCAGAAACCTGGACCAGTACCCAAACCCCAGTTCCTTCAGACATGCCTCCACATTGCTGTCTGCCAATCAGAGCACATGTCAGAGCCATAGACACAAAGAGAAGCATAAAGGATTTGAAAGAGCGAGATAGCTATCAGACTGACAGCCGGAGTGGTGTTGGTGGTAGTTGAGGTGGTACCTGCAAGGGCATGCAGGGACGGGAAGTTGTGGTAGATGGTCTGGTCCAACTGCCCTGGATATGAGAGATCTGGTTGTTGGAGGTGCAGATGAAGGAGAACAGGCACTCTGTGGTGTCCTGGAACAGCATTCTCACACCTGGGGTGAAGAACACACACACACATACCTGTGAAGATGTTGGCGATGTGTTGAAAGTGTGGGTCGGTTGCTCCCCACTGTGTACAGATCCCCCAACTTCACCTCCAGCTGGAAATAGTCATTCAGCAGCTCTTCCTCCATGTCTGGGTCAAAGCTCACAGCCACTAGCGCCTCCTCTTCCTACTTCCACCTCCATCCCTCCCTTGGATCTCTTCCCTGACCCCTTTGACCCCTGGAGCGGGGCCTCTGCCCTCCTCCCATCCCCGTCTCCTGTGGTGTTGGGACGATTGTAGGTGTAGTACCATAGAGTGGGTGAGAGTCCTCACTCGTCACCTCCACAACTCTGGTCTAGTGGCCATCACCTGTCTCTCGCAAGTTGGGAGGAAAAAGGGTGAAGAAGGAATTTCAGTAAGCTATACATATGCTAATTCCCTGGCCAAAGTCCTCATGTAACATATGTCCTGCCATTGCTCTAGAAAGCAGCAGTGGTCAGAGGAACTTACCAGAAGCTCTGTCCGCAGCCCAGTGTGAGGTCCAGGCGGAGCTCTGACTGTGAGCAGTCCCCACCGACAGCAATGTATGCTGGGACAAAGTGCTAGGGAACTCACCACATACTGCAGTATCAGAGATATCGGATGAGATGACAGCGGAGGGCGTGAACTCGTCCCTAGTAATAGAGAAATCACAAGAGAACCAACTTTGATTCAATGCATACAAAGTGGGAACCACCATCATCAGTTTGCCATACAACAAAAACAAACAATCCAAAATCAAAATGCAGGGGGGTAATTATAAACATTCTTTGCACATTACAGACACTAATCAGTCAGTCATGTAGCTCTATATACAGTAGGACACCACGCATCTGAGCTCAACAGCTTGTAGCCCTAAAGAGAGGAAATGAGTTACCGCCGATTCATTCTTCCATTCCTACGGGGGGAAATTTATGGTGAAAGAAGTGGGTTTGGGGATTAAAGCCGAAAATAAGGTTACAGGTTAACAGGCTTAGGAGATCTTCTAACATTTTGTTCTATGAGATCATCTTCATCAGCTACATCACTTTTTGTGAAATTTGAAGTATTTATGTAATCATAACAAGCAAATAAAGACTTCATCATAAATGGCATGTTAACTGACCGATATTATCCCCCCCCCCCCCCCCCCAAAAAAAACATTCAAAAACTAAATCAAGATTATATAAATTATAACAATCTTGATGTAGATGTTTGGGGCTTTTAGAATTCTAATCTGTAACGGCTTAAAGTTACCTGTAGTTGCTGTGAGCCCTGGACCTGCACCCCTCTCTGTGTGTGCAATACCTGCTGCTGCGGGTCCCAGATGAGTGACTGCTTGCCGTACCCCTGCACCGCCACCGGGATGTGAATGTTCACGTTCATGAACTGGGCTGGAAACAGAGCTGCCCGCCACCGTCTGGTACTGCACCTCCTCATGACCCCCCCCGCCAATAGGAACTTGCGTTGGCGCAGTGTGTGCCATTAACACTGTAGTTCCCCCGGCAACCTGCATGGCACTGTATGCCTCCTGGGGGATGGGAATGTGTGTAACGCCACACTGACCACGTGACCCTGGCGGGTAAGAGTAGACAGGGATGGTCCAGGTCTCTCTCGTAGGGCTGGTGATGGTACCTGTAACGCTGTACCGGTGGCTGCGATATACAGTCAACACGTCTGGCCTCAGAGACACGTAGCTCTGCTGCTGTCCCTGACCCTGCGGGTGGCTAGTACAGTGGCCAGTTGCTGACCAGGCAGGGTGTTGGACACTGTGATGGCATGTCCACCTTACGCTTCTTGGCTGGCTGCAGGGAGGTGGTCTGGATGGTGCTCCTCTGGGGAGAATACTGCTGCTGCGTGGGGGGGGGGGGGAGCTTCCTCTGTCTGGATCTGGATCTGCTGTTCACCTGCCACCGCTGCCAGCAACCGGGCCTGCAGCCAAAGATTAGGTATGTGTGTACACCAATCGGTGGGCCTGTGTGTGTTTACCTGTTGGTGCTGTTCCCAGACTGTAATAGCTGGGCTATGGTGACCCCCTGTAGCTGTCGATGGGAGGAGGTGGAGGAGTGCAGGAAAGGCTGTGCAACCACTGCACAACAGCAGAACCTGAGACGGAGCTGCATTTCCTGACAAAATGTAAAAAAATATAAAACAATTAGAGAGTGTCATTTCCCCAAATTTGAAACTCTTATTCAAGGTTTCAAAGACCTCTCTGATGAGGATAGGCTACCCGTCCTGTTGGGGGAGGACGCAGAGAGCTGTGGGTTGGCAGCGCACTACATTGCTGCCTGCCATAAGTTGAGGGACAGTGTCTGACAGACCAATCAACCTGCACATGTACTCTACTGTATGTTTATTGTTATTGTTGAATGTATGGTTATTTTGACCCTTGGTTATTGTTGTTACTGTTGTCCCGTTGACCATTTTGATTCTCATTTTTATATTGTAAATAAGCTTTGGCAATATGTACATTGTTACGTCATGCCAATAAAGCAAATTGAATTGAATTGAATTGAGTGCAGCTTCTACTGTTGCCCCCTGACCTGCACCTACAGGAGAGGGTGAAAGAGGGGCTGGTCTGCTGTCAGTATCTTTTCCATATACATTTTGGTTAACCAGGATAATCCTCTCAGCAATAATTTCTACACATTTTTAGGAGAGTGGCAGGGACAGAGACAGTGTGATGAGGGAGAAAGAGTAGAGCAAGGAGCACAAGAAAAACTCCTGACCTGTTATGTCTTGGCCTTGCAGCATTGCTGTGGTCATATGGGGCGAGAGCTGCTGCTGTCATGACATCACCTTCTGCTGGGACACCTCTACCTGCTGTTGCTGAAGGTAGAGCACAATGTGCTTATAATATGGATAATGTCACCAACTCCATCTCGTCTTTCACTAACTGTACCTTCTCTTTCCTGCCCTCAGTCTCTTACCGGACAGGCCAGTTCCAGCAGTGATCCAGCCACCTCGTTGCTGTCTGTGTAGATGCAGTTGACCCCCTGCTGGTAAACCATGGTGGTGGTTGTGGTGGCGGTAACACCCCCTGCTGGTTGAACTCCTGCAGTGCCTCTCAGCGCTTGTTGGTCAGGGACTCCAGGAAGTCCTCCATCCGATGCTGGGGGACACTGTGGACCTTCAGCCTCACTAGCTCCTCAAACGAGCCCTCCATACTAGAGGTCTACCTCTACTCCATACTATTCGCTACTCTGAGGTGATGGGGAAGGGGCGTCTGTGTGGACAGAGACAAACAAGACGCATGTCAATTAGTATTGTACCGTAACCCTGCCGTTAATGACTTACTGTCATGAAGGCGTAAGTTACAATGGCTGTACATAAATGGGGTTGTGGTACACAGCTAGTCAAATTTTGTTGGTTCACAAGAACAATTAAAACGCTTGATGGAAAATAAAGTTTTAGATCAATAATATTTGCTGAGGAAACTGTTAACTATTGTGGCCGTCCACTCACTGAAGATAGTAGGATCTAGATTCCTGTCCGGCAAGTGTTGCTTTCAGTATGACAGAACAGTGTGCAAAGGTTAAATGGAAATGGTACTGTACGACCAGGGGTGTATTGTAACACTCTGGGTGTTGTGGGTGCGAAGTCAGGTGCAGGAAGCAGAGAGTTCAGTGGTAGTGCTAATTTAATGCACTAAAACGGCAAACATAAGCCACCCCACAAAACACAGGGCGCACCCAAAACAAATGCCCCAAAACCGGGAACAACAACAGTCCAGCAAAACCCACAAAACAAGAAACACGTATACATCAAATGTGCACCCTAGTTACACAAACATTCCCGCACGAATAGCAGTCGGGCCTGCTGGGTAATATAGCCCAACTAATAAACCAAACACAAAACAGGTGAAACCAATTAACAGAAAAGGGGGGAAAAAAGGATCAGCGGCAGCTAGTAGAACGGTGACGACGACCGCCGAGCGCCACCCGAACAGGAAGGGGAGCCACCTTCATTAGGAATCGTGACATGTATTCATTAGTCGAACTTTGTTGCAAAACATTTGGTCTGTTGCAAAGGAGGGAACGTTTAAACAAAAGTCCTTGCAGCAAAGCTAATAATACAAATTATTCAAAGTAGATGTTTGCTGTGCTAATTCCAAAAAGAGTCGATGTAAAAATATATCCACAGGGAAATGCACGTGCAAGATATCAAAGTTGTATGCTCAGTATTGATCTACCTAAATTTGTCCAATAGAAACTCATTCTCGTTGCAAAACGTTTTCCATTTGGTGGAAACTGTTTCCAAATGTTTTACAATGGTTTCCAAACATTTACACCTAACGTTTTGCAATGGATACACCCGACTAATGAATACACCCTCGATTAAAAACCTTGTCATTAAGGTGGCCCAGAGAGCGATTACCGTGCTGCACGAGTTTTGCGAGTTTCTAAATGGTCACACCCATATTGATCAGGCCACACCTCGCCATACCCACCAAACATACCGCAAAGGCTGTTGAAGAATGGTGCTCACGTAACAAACGTTGAAGTGAACTGAACGCCCCCCAGGAGTATGTCAGTGGTTGAATCCAGGAACGTTTGACATCAGACAGAAGCTAAAGGGTTACATTTGATGGCCTGGGCCCTGGGGTGTCGGGAACCCTAAGTGACGTCCACCCTGTGAGACTGTATTACTATCAAGGACACAGACACAACAAGGCCTAAGAAAACACACACACATGCTGATAAAGGACAGGAGACAAGGTGAGGAAGTTTGAGATGTACCCAAGCCTAAAAGTTTCCTATGTCCTCTCTGTCCCCCAGAACTCCTAGCAAGTGATTGACAGTGCCTTGGTGGACAGCTCGGTAAGCAAGGCAGAGGTGTTTGATAAGTTCCAATTTGAGAGAGTGGGCTACTTCGCACTGGACTCCGACAGCACAGCAGACAAGGTATGGTCCAACCAGAAACGGACTAGTTGATTGATTGATAGAGATGGCAAAGGGAGTGAGATCTGGGGTATTATTAAATTGATCCTTTTAAAATGTACACTAGTACATCCTGTCCCCTGTGAAGTTGGTGACACCAAAAATTATTTGACTGTAAAAAATGAGTCAGAGGATAACAGGCAACCTTCCTGTCCCTGTAGTGTATCTGGGCTCCCGAGTGGCGCAGCGGTCTAAGGCACTGCATCACAGTGCTTGAGGTGTTACTACAGACCCTGGATCAATCCTGGGCTGTATCACAACCGGCCGTGATCGGGAGTCCCATAGGGCGGCACACAATTGGCCCAGCGTCATCCCGGTTAGGGTTTGGCTGGTGTAGGCCGTCATTGTAAATAAGACTTTGTTCTTAACTGACTTGCCTAGTTAGATAAAGGTTTAATAAAAAATTACAATTCAAACAGAACGGTCACCCACAAAGAGGACTCTGGGAAGATGTGATCGGACGGGATGAGATCAAGCTGGGCCACATACTTCCCATGAGGAAGTAATCCCAATCCCAAGTCAAACCCGGTCCCCTATTCCCTGACATGATCTTCAGAAAGTATTCATACCCCTTGACTTTTCCCACATTGTAACAACAAAGTGGGATTAAAATTGATTTAATGGTCATTTTTTGGTCAAAGAGCGACACACAATACTCTGTCAAAGTGGAAAATAAAACACTATATTGATTACAAAGCCATTCCCCTCAACCACATGGGACAGTCTGATCACCGTTCACTGTTCCTACTCCAAGTATTTACCCCTCATTAAACACGTGAAACCATCAGTGAGAACAGTCAAAGTGTGGCCAGAAAGGTCAGACTCATTACTACAGCACCAGTTTAAACACAGACTGGAGATTGTTTGCCACTCAGGCCACACTTGACTCCCATACGGACATTGAAACATATGCTTCTTCCGTTCTGGATTACATCAACATCAATAATGTCACCACCCATAAACTAATAAAGACCTTCCCCAACCCGAAGCCTTGGATGAACAGAGAGATCCGACTACTGCTAAAGGCACGCGACGCTGCTTTCAGATCCGGTGATGCGGAAGCCTACAGCTCATCCAGGGCCAACCTGAAAAAGGGCATCAAGATGGCTACACATGACCACAAACTGCGGAATGAGGAGCACTTCGACAACAACTCCGACCCTCGACGCATGTGGCAGGGCATCCAAGCCATCACAGACTACCGGCCAAAAAACCCTACCCCCACAGCCAGCGACGTCTCCATCGCCGACAAGTTAAACAGGTTCTATGATCGCTTCGACAGGGACAACAAAGATCCAGCCATCAAAGTTGAGCTCCCCCCAGATGACCTCCCTCTCAGATTATCCATCGATGATGTGTTGTCTGCACTGAGCTGGGTGAATGCACGCAAGGCTGCTGGTCCTGATGGCGTCCCCGGTCGTGTGCTCAGAGCATGTGCTGGGCAGCTGGCCGAGTTCTTCACTGACATTTTCAACCTGTCACTGGCCCAGGCGGTTGTCCCCACATGCCTTAAGACCGCAACCATTGTGCCAGTGCCGAAGCAGTCGACCGCATCAAGCCTGAATGACCGTTGACCTGTTTCTCTCACCCCCACTATGATTAAGTGCTTCGAAAGACTGGTTTTGGCCTACCTTAAGTCCTGCCTCCCTCCAACACTGGATTCCCACCAGTTTGCCTACCGAGCAAACAGGTCTACAGAGGACGCCATCTCCACAGCTTTACACTCTGCACAGACACACCTGGACAAAACCAACACCTATGTGAGAATGCTGTTCATAGACTTTAGCTCAGCATTCAATACGGTCATTCCCTCTAGGCTGGTCAGCAAACTCCATGACCTAGGGATCAGCCCCTCTCTGTGTAATTGGATTTCCTAATTAACAGACCCCAATCTGTCAGGTTCGACAACGTCACCTCCTCAACACCGTTGTGCCACAGGGCTGCGTGCTGAGCCCCCTCCTGTACTCACTCTTCACCTACGACTGCGTTCCTGTACACGGTTCCAACACCAAGTTTGCAGACGACACCACGGTGGTAGGCCTGATCAGTGACAATGACGAGTCAGCCTACAGGGAGGTGATCAAGCACCTGGCTGCACGGTGAGCTGACAACAACCTGGTCCTCAATGCAAAGAAAACCAAGGAGCTCATTGTGGATTACAGGAAGTCTAAAAGCTGCAGCCACGCCCCAGTTCTCATTGATGGCACTGAGGTGGAGCGTGTGCCCAGCTTCAAATTCCTGGGTGTCTACACCTCCGAGGACCACTCCTGGACCCTCAACACCTCAACCTTGGTCAAAAAGACACAGCAGCGCCTGTATTTTTTGAGAAGGCTGAAGAAGGTCCGCCTGTCTCCCAAGATCCTGGTGAACTTTTACCGCCGCACGGTCGAGAGCATTCTGACTAACTGTGCCACAGTGTGGTTTGGCGGATGCTCCGTGGCCGACCGGAAGGCCCTGTAACAGGTGGTGAAAACCACCCAGCACATCACTGGTGCCCAGCTCCCTGCCATCGTAGACCTCAAACCCAAGCGGTGTCTGCGTAGGGCGTGCGGCATCATAATGGACCCTTCACATCCATGCCACAAACTGTTTGCCCTCCTACCATCAGGCAGGCAGTACAGGTCTCTACATTCCCACATTAGCAGGCTCAAGAACAGTTTCTTTCCAGCTACTGTAACCCTGCTGAACTCTGTGGCACGGCACTAGTCATATCCACCCGCTCACATCTTAGTACTGCCTCTCAGGGACCTTGTTGCACTACTCTCTTTGCACTCTTCACGGTACTACTGGACTCTGACATTGCTTTGCAAAGTCTGATTATGGACATTCAGTTGTACATGTCTACCTCGATAACCTCTGCTGCTATCCCTACATTTCAGTTGCATGCCTCCTTGTACTTCCAATTTGCCTTCATTGCACATTTATACATCCCAATTAATAACATATATTGTACTTAATTGTTTCACTTGTACATTTTTCTGTACTCTTATTTGCATTTCTGGTCAGATGCTAACTGCATTTCGTTGTACTGTACTTGTTCAATGGCAATACAGTTTAATCTAATCTAATGTAATAAACATTTACCCCCATGTTAGAAACACCTTGGCAGTTATTATTGTGAGGTGTGAGTCTTTTGGGGTAAGTCTAAGGACTTTGCACACCTGGATTGTATAATATTTGCCCATTATTCTTTTTAAAATTCTTCAAGCTCTGTCAAGTTGGTTGTTAAACATTGCTAGAAAGCCACTTCCAAGTAATGCTATTGATTCAATCCAACTTTAAGTCAAAACTAACTAGACTACTCAGGAACATTCACTGTCATCTTAGTAAGCAACTCCAGTGTATATTTGTCCTTGTGTTTTAGGTTATTGTCCTGCTGAAAGGTGAATTTGTCTCCCAGTGTCTGTTGGAAGAAGACAGAACCAGGTTTTCCTCTAGGATTTTGCCTGTGCTTAACTATATTCTTTCTTTTTATCCTAAAAAAAAAATCCATAGTCCTTGCCGATGACAAGCATACCCAAAACATGATACAGCCACCACCATGCTTGAAAATATGAAGAGTGGTTCTCAGTGATGTGTTGTATTTCCCCCCCAAACAACGCTTTGTATTCAGGACATAAAGTTAATTTCGTCACCATTTTTTTATTTTTTTATTACAGTTTTACTTTAGTGCCTAATTGCAAACAGGATGCATGTTTTTGAATATGTTTATCTGTACATGCTTCCTTCTTATCACTCTGTCATTTAGGTTAGCATTGTGGCGTAACTACAATGTTCTTGATCCATCCTCAGTTGTCTTATATCACAACCTGCCAATGAAGCCTCATGAGCATTAAAAGACATTTCATTCACACTATCAAGAAATCAGATTCCTTTTAATCTTGAATTACACTTCCTCTGGAATAGTTATTTTTTTTGTCATGGAAGTGGTGACAACAGTGTGGCCTGTTTTTCTTCAATGAGGTTAATGGAGGTTGGCATCCAGTAAATGTTGCATTACCGCTACCTACTAGAATGGAGTATAACTCCCTTCTACTTTGCTTGAAAAAATAAATACCCTACCATCTAACACTACACTCTGTATATCTTCTGGGGGCGGCAGGTAGCCCAGTGGTAAAGCATTGGGCCATTAACTGAAAGGCTGCTGGATCGAATCCCTGAGCTGACATGGTACAAATGTGTCATTTTGGCCCTGAGCAAGGCAGTTAACCGACTGTTCCCCGGGCACCGTGGATGTCGATTCAGAGGGGTTGGGTTAAATGCGGAAGACACATTTCAGTTGAATGCATTCAGTTGTGAAATTGACTAGGTATCCCCCTTTCTGCGACCACAACCTCCATTTTCAATCCCTGCAGTACAGTTGCTATAAATGGCAAAAATCCAAACTTACTGAAACCTATATCACTTGTTGGTTTATCCCTCTGTACTGGTACAGATCTACTACTCACAACACCCCTCTCAGGATCCCTCCCCCTTGACCCATCTTCCTCTACTTTCTTCACTGCCTCAGCATATGACAACTTCTGCACTACTCTAACCCTGGAAACCTCAACCTGCCTCTCTCGCACGGGACATTTCTGATCCCCAGCCCCATGGGCACCCCTATAATTAATACATATCACTCCTTTCCCCAATGCTACACATTCCTTTGTCTCATGCCCTTCTGCACACTCCTTACATCTAGGAACCTCCCTCCTACACACTGCTGCCACATGCATCAAAAATACCGGGAATCTTCCCCTTCAGTTGGTCAGCTTTCACATTTACCGCTACCCCAGTAATCACTCCTTTCAATGGCGCCCTGTTCTTGAGGGCAAAACAATTCACATCTCTTGACCCCATTCGTTTAACATGGAGCGCCTGCTCCCTCTGACCTGCAGAAACAAACAATTACCACAAGACCACTTCTGGTTACCCTCACCGACTCCACAGGACCCAAATCTGTTCTCACCCACCTTGAAACCACAAATGGATCAGCCAAAGGGCAAGGGTCCCCTTTTTCCAAAAACTTCACTCCTTCTGTCACAGACTCATCTTTATCCTGACCGTGCAAGCCTCGGTCTCCGAGAACTACACCACACCTACCACCTCCGATACTTCGCCCTCATTCACTTCCAATTCTCCTCCTGTCTTCAACTCTGCTTACACTTTCTATCATTCTTCTTTAATAAACCATCTCCCTTTTTCTCCGCCCTTTTTAACCAACTCAAGCTCTCACCCTCTTCTTCTTCCTCCCTCTCTCAGACCTCCTCTGCCTCTTTTCCCCCTGTATTCCACCTCTGTATTCCAATTTAACCAGCTATCACAATCGCCGTAGCATCAGAACGAACCCCTTGGGATGTCAGTGTGGCCTGTTGCGCTTCATGTCCCCTTTAAAATGAATAACGCGTCAATTTCTCGAAGTATCTGAAGGGGGGGGGGGGTAATCTCGCGTTAGCATCACGCCGCTTTCTGATTGGCCGACTGGGGTGTAATTGTAAAATGGCGCCCAGTGAAATCTGAGTGGAAAAGAAAAGGGAACGTAATAATAGAGACCGTGAGAAATCCAGGTCTAAAGGATCACAGAGACAATTTGTGACTCCAATGCACAAGAATAACGCTTCTACGGGCGTGTCCAAACAGTTAAGTTGGTCGGTCTGGGAGAATTAGGTCAAGGCAGGGGTAGCTGCAGTTAACGTTACAGTATCTGGAATACTGAACTAAGGTTATTCTATCCACCGTATTATCTATTTTGTACTTTCATTGACATGCCATCTTCTATTTGCTCAAAAGTTGCACATTATACCTGCTCGAGCAAAGAAACAAGCAAGACATTCCAGTCGAGCGCATGCCCTAACTGTTAGTAGTTGTTCGGAGCGGTGGTGGTGATTTTAATTCCTATGATTTGAAAAACTCCGAGCTTTTGAGGCAGCCGCTGAATCCCGACCGCTCAGGCCATCAAATATAACCCTTTCGCTTCTGATGCCAAACGTTCCCTCCTTTGCAACAGACCAAATGTTTTGCAACAGAGTTCGACTAATGAATACACCCCTGGTCGTACAGTACCGTTTCCGTTTAATTCAACGTTGCACACTGTTCTGTCATACTGAAAGCAACACTTGCTGGACAGGAATCTAGATCCTACTATCTTCAGTGAGTGGACGGCCACAATAGTTAAATTTTTTCTCAGCAAATATTATTGATCTAAAACTTTATTTTCCATCCAAAACTGAAGCGTTTTAATTGTTGTGAACCAACAAAATCTGACTAGCTGTGTACCACAACCCCATTTATGTACAGCCATTGTAACTTACGCCTTCATGACAGTAAGTCATTAACGGCAGGGTTATGATACAATACTAATTGACATGCATCTTGTTTGTCTCTGTCCACACAGACGCCCCTTCCCCATCACCTCAAAGTAGCGAATAGTATGGAGGGCTCGTTTGAGGAGCTAGTGAGGCTGAAGGTCCACAGTGTCCCCCAGCATCGGATGGAGGACTTCCTGGAGTCCCTGACCAACAAGAGCTGAGAGGCACTGCAGGAGTTCAACCAGCAGGGGGTGTTACCGCCACCACAACCACCACCATGGTTTACCAGCAGGGGGTCAACTGCATCTACACAGACAGCAACGAGGTGGCTGGATCACTGCTGGAACTGGCCTGTCCGGTAAGAGACTGAGGGCAGGAAAGAGAAGGTACAGTTAGTGAAAGACGAGATGGAGTTGGTGACATTATCCATATTATAAGCACATTGTGCTCTACCTTTAGCAACAGCAGGTACAGGTGTCCCAGCAGAAGGTGATGTCATGACAGCAGCAGCTCTCGCCCCATATGACCACAGCAATGCTGCAAGGCCAAGACATAATACAGGTCAGGAGTTTTTCCTCGCTCTCATTTCTCTCCCTTCTTTCTCCCTCATCATTCTGTCTCTGTCTCACTGCCACTCTCCTAAAAAGGAGTGGCAATTACGAAAGTGCGTTCAGAAAGTATCAGACCCCCTTGACTTATTCCAGATTGTTACGTTACAGCCTTATTCTAAAATTGATACAATTATTTTTTCCCCTTAAATCTACACACACTACCACATTATGACAAAGCAAATACAGATTTAGACTTTTGCAACAAACAAAAAAGTAAATCACATTTTCCCTTTACTCAGTACTTTATTGCAGCCTCGAGTCTTCTTGGGTATGACCATACAAGCTTGGCACACCTATATTTGGGGATTTTCTCCCATTCTCTGCAGATTCTCTCAAGCTCTGTCAGGTTGGATGGGGAGCATCGCTGCACAGCTATTTTCAGGTCTCTCCAGAGATGTTAGATCAGGTTTAAGTCTGGGCTCTGGCTGGGCCACTCAAGGACATTCAGAGACTTGTCCCGAAGCCACTCCTGTGTTGTCCTGGCTGTGTGCTTAGGGTCGTTCTTCTGTTAGGTGAACCGTTGCCGCAGTTGGAGGTCCTGAGTGCTCTGGAGCAGGTTTCCATCAAGGATCTCGCTGTACTTTGCTCAATTCATCTTTCCCTTCATCCTGACTAATCTCCCAGTCCCTGCCGCTGAAAAACATCCCCACAGATGCTGCCACCACCATGCTTCACCGTAGGGATGGTGCCAGGTTTCTTCCAGACGTGACACTTGGCATTCAGGCCAAAGAGTTCAATCTTGGTTTCATCAGACTAGAGAATCTTGTTTCTCATGGTCTGGGAGTTCTGTAGGTGCCTTTTGGCAAATTCCCAAGTGGACCGTTGTGCCTTTTAGTGAGGAGTGGCTTCTGTCTCGCCACTCTACCAGAAAGGCCTGATTGGTGGAGTGCTGCTGAGATGGTTGCCCTTCTGGATGGTTCTCCCATCTCCATAGAGGAACTCTTGAGCTCTGTCAGTGACCATCCGGTTCTTGGTCACCTTTCTGATCAAGGCCCTTCTCTCCCATTTGGCGGGGCGGCCAGCTCTAGTTAGTCTTGGTGGTTCCAAACTTCTTCCATTTAAGAATGATGGAGGGCACTGTGTTTTTGGGGACCTTCAATGCTGCAGACATTTTTTGGTACCCTTCCCCAGATCTGTGCCTCGACACAATCCTCTCTCGGAGCTCCCAAGTTGTAGAAACATCTCAAGGATGACCAATGGAAACAGGATGCACCTGAGCTCAATTTCAAGTTTCATAGCAAAGTGTCTGAATACTTATGTAAATAACATTTCTGTTTGAAATTTTTGCTAATTTATTTAAAAATATATATAAAAACACTTTTTACTTTGTCATTATGGGGTAATGTGTGTAGATGAAGATTTTAATTATTTAATCCATTTTAGAATAAGGCTGTAACCTAACAAGATCTGGAAAAAGTCAAGGGGTCTGAATACTTTCCGAATGCACTGTATTTCTGGATATTTGTTTTGCTGGTGTTAACCAGTCTTGCTCACTATTACTTGTTTCTCTTTGTCATGATTATGCCTCTGTTGCAGTTTCTTCCTTTTTTTCCCCTCTTTCACTTTCGTGATTGTTTTCCTGACCTGAGTATTGCCCAGCCGTGAACAGGTATATGGAGTCGCCTGAAAGTTCACACTCAGGATGTACTTTCCTCTCTGTTTTTCCAGCCAGCTTTGCATTACTGGACTGAACAGACCTGTGATGACCTCATTGAGCTGGCTGGAGGCACAGTGAATGATGCTCAGGCCATTGTGCCCCCCTTAACGACTATCACCACAGTGGCAGTGAATGACTTGCAGACCTTTGGCCTCTCTGACCAGGGTTGTGTTCAACTGGAGCAAATGGGAGAAAACACTTTGAAAACAGAGGTGCCACATGAATTTGTCATTTAGGAACACTGATTTTGGCTTTCTGTTTGAAAATGTTTTTTTTTCAAGCCAGGCTTACAGTCATGGTTGACAAACCACTTTTTAATATATATATTTTTTTTTTAATCGACCACAACACAGCTACCATAGGAGGGAGTCTAACAGCACTAATGACTGATGAAAGGTGAGCATGTCTTGGGGTATGATATTTGTGCGTCATCAACGATTCATTCAGGATTATCCGTAAGCATGGTAGCATCCACATGAATGTATACGTGTTTAGAAACATTATATTCTTATTTACAAGACTACATTATTTCCCATTGATGTGTTTGGATTTCTGAGCTTTAACTATTATTAATCATTCGTTATAATAGAGACATGTCTATCGGGCACAAAATAATCTGAAACAACCAAAACAAACAGCAAATGCAGCCAACAAATGTGTAGTCACAAGCTTGATGTGCTATGAATATGGAACCAAATATGTACAAAAAGTGCTCTAATTTCTAAACCGTTCACCTGATATGGATGAAAATACCCTCATATTAAAGGCTTTAACCTCCATACTGATTGTCATTTGTAATCCAAAGTGCTGGAGTACACAGCCAAAACAACAGAATGTGTCACTGTCCCAATATTTTTTGGAGCACACTGTTTAAATACATGTTTGAGCTATGTTTGTTTTGGTCTTACCTTACTGGCGGTCCCACACTCCCTCCAGTCAGCCAGTGAATTAGACACTGATGGACTAATATGTACTGCTCCTGGCGACACACAGCGAGGGATCAAAACATTAAGAACATTCCACAGGTACTGAAGACGACATGATCATGCATTTCACTGGAAGGGAACATTGTAACAAGCTGAGCTCTTGAACTCGTAAATCTTGATATAGCACAGGGGGTGTGGGTTATTCTAGAAAAGAGAGTTGAATGTTCTCTGACAAAGAAACTTGCCAACCAAGAGGAGCCTTCAAAGAGGGATAGGGCAGCTGAATGTTATACGGTATGGTATCAAGTTGTTGTAGCTAGGTAATCAGGAGCCATTATCAAAACAGAATAAAACAAGGCCTAGAGACAAACTACTTTCAGCATCAACAACTGAAGTTCTGGAGACACACATCTACCTGTTGATAATGTAACAACAACGATCCTAATGAATCACTGTCGCGGTGCACATTTTTGTTCTATCCCAGTACTAGTGGACTGACCAGGTTCTGGACCATCATGACTCTGTCGTCTCAGGTCCTCCATGGCTGCTCCAATGTCAGGCTGGATGCTACACACACAGCTGCATCAGCCACAGCAGAATCACAAACGTCCCTGACTGCTCCACACCTGCACTGAGAGAGATTCAAACAGTGCAGAGGATACCTCTTAAATCCTGACACACACCAGTGGAGGCTGCTGAGGGGAGGACGGCTCATAATAATGGCTGGAATGGAGTCAATGGAAGGGTGTCAACCACGTGGTTTCCATTTAACCCCCTGGTCCAGCTAGGCAGGGTAGTAATAGTGTGTTACTGTCCTGTCTACGGGACAGCCCCTCAGAAACACAGACACACTCACTATCGACACAACCACACACACTATCAACACTCTACCACACACAACAGACAATTCAACTTGGAAATAGCCTAAATCTGTTGACCAATGGCCGAGACTAATGGTGTTACATTAAAACAGGAGATGACAATCTCGGCCTCACCTGTCGTAAGTTGACTGGTGGTGATGAAATAACCTGGACCCCGTTTACGAGACACTGTGGTAACCGTTACCACTCCGTACTCATCACCTGGAGTAACACGGTCTAACTCATACACGTAGAGAAACTACTGCATGCACAGCAGGAAATGTAACACTTCGGACACATTTGGGTAGATACACCCACACTCTGTGCAGCACCCAAATCAATAGTGGCGAGAATATGCTCATGAAGGTTCTTCCTAACTTCATGGGCAGCATTGAGAGCAATGCAAAACCAGAAGAACTACGCAAGTCTATTGGTCGAACTTGATGCTGTGAATGTAATCAACATATCACCCATGAAGGTTTTATACATTTTGAGTGTTGTTTCCAGTCACCATCAAATCCCTCACTCACCACGTCCTTCTGTTTCAGGGCGGTCACCATGACGATGATCCTAACATTCTGCTCCCACACCATCCTCCAGAAGTCAGCCATGGTGCTGCGCATAGGACCCTGGCTACAGATTATGTCTGGCTCTGTACAGCCCCCTGAAGAGCAGACGGCTGACTTGATGAATGGATATGGACAGACAGATAGAGAGTACTTACAGGGACATAACTAGCGTTGATATAGCTTCACTCGACAGTGGTAATCTGAAATCACAGGGACTGTTAATCAACGTGATCAGAAAATGGGAAGCGTTACCAAACATGGGAGAGATGTGAAGGTTGTTTTCATGTGCTTAGATACAGCAGGTTATATGGTCACGGTAATTACACTCCTATTACTCAGGGGCAGCATGTGGTGGTGCTACAATATGGTGTGTGCTATGATACTCTCAAGGCAGTATGTAGGGGTATCTGTTCTCTCTGTTGGCCTTCCAGGTCTCCAGCCCTGGTAGTGAGTTCTTTACCATCATCCAGCTCCTGAAGAATAAACAGCTAATGGGACACTATGAAACAGCCACAGCAGACACTGCATAAAGACTCCAAAGCACAATCATCTACCATGCAGCGAGTGATTGAAAGCACAGGTGAAATTCCTGTGGTATATGTGCCTGTGAAAGCACCCTTATTCTATGTGGAAATATGGCAACAGTCCGCAGCCAATATATATATATTTTTTTAAACGACTAAATTGAGCTCCAATTTTCCTCAAATTGGTGTTTTTACAAGTGACTACACCCACAATGTTCTTAATACCATCATTCCTTGCTTCTGGGTTGGACTTGAGAAAACAGCAATAGACTACAACACTTTACTAACAGCACTCAAATCAGTTACTGAATATCAACTACTGAAAGGTTATTTTTCTCTTCCATATTTTAGCAGATGCTCTTATCCAGAGCAATTAGGGTTAAGTGGCTTGCACATCAACAGATTTTACACCTAGTTGGCTCAGGGATTCGAAACCTTTCGTTACTGGCCCAACGCTCTTAACCGCTCAGCTACCTGCCACCCATACCATTTCACAAAGACTCCAAGTTATTATATCCACTCCTTCAGTGACTTTCAGAGTTCTTCACCTCATGTTTGTTAGGGGTGCAGAGATTAGGCAAAGGTTCCTCTAGTAACCAAGAACGGAAGTATAGTGTAGAGGGAGCCAGGCTGGTGAGATGTTGGGTAGTTTTAAAAGAAATGTGATCAGATGATCACAAAGCCAAATCCCCCACCCACCCCTGCAAGCTAAAGAGGAATTTGGACACACAGTGGCTCTCACACACACAATTATTTGAACACCAACCTGATGTGACACCAACCAACGTGCCACATGTTATTCATGAATGGTACCTATAAAATGTAGTAATACACAGCTGTGTACCTTAAAACCTTAGGTAACCTGGCCAGCTGCATACCACCATCCATCCTACTGCTGGCTTGCCTCAAACTAACCAGGGTTGGTCCTGGTTGGTCCCTGGATGGGAGACCAGATGATGCAGGTAGTGGTGTTGGAGGGCCAGTAGGAGGCCCTGTTTCCTCTGGTCTAAAAAAATAATATCCCAGGGCAGTGATTGGCGACATTGCCCTGTGTAGGGTACTGTCTTTGGATGGGATGTTAAATGGGTGTCCTGACTCTTTGTGGTAACTAAAGATCCCGTGGCACTTATTGTAGGGGTGGTAACCCCTGGTGTCCTGGCTACATTCTCGGTTCTCAGTCAACTTACATGGTCATTTAAGGGTTACTTTTTTATCACTTCAATCAAGAGAGGACAGATACCACTGGTCTAAGCAATATTTTATCAATTATATATGAATATCACATACAAATACCAAAACAACTTTTTAAAATGATGAAACAAGTGTAAATAACATGAATAATATTTTGTTCCTGTTGTGAAGTTGATTTTATTTTTGTTTCATACTGTGAACATTGTTTATTGAGCCCATGCGTAAAATTAGAGGGTCATTAGTCCATAGAATTATCATTAGTTCTAATTCTAGACATACACATTCTAATGCTTGGTAGTCAAGGTTACAGCATCTCAACAATTTTCAAATCTGCATCTCATTCCAGCAGGGAAAGTGTCCGTGCCATGAATGGATAGAAGACTCCCTCATGATAATGAAACAATTTAACCATACCGTGTGCACCTGATAATAATTTTCCTTAAGATTTGTGGGGGAGTTTCTTCTTAGAACCTTGCTCTTCCAACCTAGACCTCAACATGGACGAGCAGAGAAAGAGCAAAAGGTCATATAAGCGACAGTCTTATGTAAGTATTGAGTTACCGGTATTCCTATGGTTATTGCAATGTCCTATTTCTTCATGGTTTGACACCATGTCCAATATATTCAAAAGCATTTACAGCTAAATTGTATTTATTTTTGTATGTTGTGTCAGTAGTTACCTAGCTGGAATTTAAAAACCAAGTCAAGAACCAAGAACGGGAGGGGGACAAGGTTTCTGAGACCAAGTCAAAACCAAGACCAGAAAAATGCGTGTCCAATTCAAGACCATGATTTTAATATTGTCAAATCACCACCATAAGAGTTCAAAATGTCCAGTATTTCTGTGTTCATATTTCAGAAGAACATTTGGAATCTTTAGAAATTCAGAATAGTTTTTTAAAAAAATGGGAAAATAGTATTTTTTTTGTAATGGCTCTAACAGAAACACAATGGGGGCAATGGGCCTTCAGAGAAGGGTTTATGATTTATAAAAGTATGACTATAATAATATAGTAATTATAATTATTTTCAATAATGTTCTGATTTAATATTTTCAGTTTTTGTTGGAAAGGAAAGGGTTAACACTGAAGAGAAAAAAAGATCCAATCAGGATTTTTCTTTGCTGGTCTCTGGTGAGATAAATCTAGCTAGCTATGTCAGCCATTGTCTAGGTAGGCCATCAGAAGCTAGAGAAAGGCATCTGCCATTCAACTGTATTAGGGACACATTTTGAAGTGACAATGGAATAAACCAATCACATTTTGACCTAATGGGTGGGACCGTTTTTACAAAAACGAATGGAAACTTCTGCCTTCTTGAAGACCAACAGGTCACTGCGCAGTAGTTTTCCTAAGGTCTAGCTAGCTAGCTTTTGTTGTTGGCTAGTTTGCAGCGGCTGCAGCAGGTGTTATCAAAGAGGATGTTGTTGCTAATTTGTTATCTTGTCCCTTTTCAAGAATAACTTTCAACAAGAAGTTACGTTGCAAATGATCATCACCCCTTTTTCTCCCCAATTTTGTGGTATCCAATTGGTAGTTACAGTCTCGTCTTATCGCTGCCGCACCCGTACTGAATCGGCAGAGGCGACGGTCGAGAGCCATGCGTCCTCTGAAACAACTCAACCAGGCCGCACTGCTTACATTTACATTTTTACATTTAAGTCATTTAGCAGACGCTCTTATCCAGAGCGACTTACAAATTGGTGCATTCACCTTATGACATCCAGTGGAACAGCCACTTTGCAATAGTGCATCTAAATCTTGCTTCTTGACACAATGCCTGCTTAACCCGAAAGCCAGCCAATGTGTCGGAGAAAACACTTTACACCTGGCGACCGTGTCAGCGCGCATGCGTCCAGCCTCCCACGGGAGTCGCTAGAGTGAGATGGGACAAGGACATCCCTGCCGGCCAAACCCTCCCCTAAGCCACACGACGCTGGGCCAATTGTGCGCCGCCCCATGGGTCTCCCGGTTGTTGCATTTAGTGCAACTGAAAGTATTTAGGCACATTAATAAATCTTATTAAAATCTTTCCATATACACCCCCAGGAAGAATGACACTTAAAAAATAAAATCTGACAAGCAACCACTTTGATATGGCCATTTTCACCTTTTCATAAATTCTTAGAAGGTTTGGGAATTACGTATACTAAGGCATTTGTGAAAATTCTATAGTAATAGAGTGGGAAAGCAGCCGTGCGTTTGGACAATTAAGACACTGCAATAAATAAAACCGAATAAAGAAATCTGTCTTGTCCAGGACCTGAGTCTACACAGACCGGTGCACTATAGCCAATCAGAGCACCAGTAGGCCTTTATACAAAAATAAATTTGGCACATTCACTTTGAACTGGACTGTGTGTTTACAGGCAGTTGCAACAATGCGACTTTAGATCATTAGAACGCATTCACCAAAAGCCACAAAATACACCTGAATGGACTTCTGCAAATATGTAAACAACACGGGAGTCCTCTTACATTTGGGAACTTTACAGTCCTATTGACAAAACCACGAAAAGGTAGGCTCTCCCTCCCACCAGCTATGCACAACAACTAGATTGAAAACAAATGCTAGCTAGAGCAAGATGAGCTAAAATCTAACGAAGGAATAGTAGATAAACCCTTTCAAACTTTTTCAGCAAGTTGGCCATCATAATTGCACTCATGGGGAACTGTAGCCTCCTCATCCTACTGCAGCTTGCCTGTCAATGCATAATTGACCCCACCAAGCACCCAAGGTAACTTCCTAGTTAGCTAGTTCCAGACACAAATGAGAGAACACCTCACTCTGACCATTTTACTCACCGTAGCAGAGCTGGTTAGGCTGTTTACACGTTATCTAGAGCGTTCTTGACTAACCGTAAAACGTGTCTACGTTTACTGACACCGGTCATATTCAGCGGGTGTTGAGTGTTTGTAAATTCATCAGTTGTTCTGTGCTCTGGCACACTTCAGAGAAATCAGAGTAGATAGCCAGAGTGAATTTGCGATCGCAAGAGATATGTCAACTGGATAACAGTCGTTCAAGTTCTTGCTAGCTAACCAAATGACACATGCATCTCTAGCTATGTATAGCCACCCAAAAACATTTTGAGTGTAAAAAGTCAGTCACTCACCCACTCCTCCAATGGCATGCTATGACATCCTCCTAGCAGCTAGCTAGCTAACGTTAGGCTACGTGTTTTTAGCTTGCCTAAATATATTCGCTAGCCAATTAGCCACGTTTGATTGACTTGTGATCATTGCCCTTGCTAGTTTGATTGTATTGACATTCCCAGCCTTAGTTACATTCATCCGTTTTTGTCCAGAATATAGAGTAATTGAAACTGAAACAGTGGATTCCGAATGGAGGCAGCAAGAAATGTACCAGGCCAGCTGGGATTTGCAACCTGATAGCAATATTTTTGGATTCCCAAGAAGTGTATCTGTGAATTATATGAATCATGCTTTGAACTGCATCCATCTATTCTGCCAACCATGCCTTATTGTACGTCATGGAACGATGAGTCAAATATAACTTATTTTTTAAAACCTCATAAAGATGCTTTTGTTGCATAAACTGGGAATTGATATATTAGTATTGTAACGACCCTGGGTTTATCGGCCCTATGCAGTCGTGTAGTGTTGCCTGGAGAAGTGGGTATTTTATTTTTATTTGTAAACTTTTATTTCACCTTTATTTAACCAGGTAGGCCAGTTGAGAACAAAGTTCTCCTTTACGACTGTGACCTGGCCAAGATAAAGCAAAGCAGTGCGACAAAAACAGCAACACAGAGTTACACATGGGATAAACAAACATACAGTCAATAACACAATAGAAAAATGTATATACAGTGTGTGCAAATGTAGTAAGATTAAATAGGCCATAGTGGCGAAATAATTACAATTTAGCATTAACACTGGAGTGATAGATGTGCAGATGATGATGTGCAAGTAGTGATACTGGGGTGCAAAAGAGCAAAAAAAAGAACAATATGGGGATGAGGAAGTTGGGTAGGCTATTTTCAGATGGTCTGTGTACAGGTGCAGTAATCGGTAAGCTGCTCTGACAGCTGATGCTTAAAGTTAGTGAGGGAGATATTTCTCCAGCCTCAGTGATTTTTGCAATTTGTTCAAGTCATTGGCAGCAGAGAACTGGAAGGAAAGGCGGCCAAAGGGGTTGTTGGCTTTGGGGATGACCAGTGAAATATACCTGATGGAGCGCGTGCTACAGGTGGGTGTTGCTATGGTGACCAGTGAGCTGAGATAAGGTGGGGCTTTACCTAGCAAAGACTTATAGATGACCTGGAGCCAGTGGGTTTGGCAATTAATATGTAGCGAGGGCCAGCCAACGAGAGCATACAGGTCGCAGTGGTAGGTAGTATATAGCGCTTTGGTGACAAACGGGTGGCACTGTGATAGACTACATCCAATTTGCTGAGTAGAGTGTTGGAGGCTATTTTGTAAATGACATCGCCAAAGTCAAGGATCAATAGGATAGTCAGTTTTACGAGGGTATGTTTGGCAGCATGAGTGAAGGATGCTATGTTGCGAAATAGGAATATGATTCTTAATTTAATTTTGGATTGGAGATGCTGAATGTGAGTCTGGAAGGAGAGTTTACAGTCTAACCAGACACCTAGGTATTTGTAGTTGTCCACATATTCTAAGTCAGAACCGTCCAGAGTAGTGATGCTAGCCGGGCGGGTGGGTACGGGCAGTGATCAGTTGAAGAGCATGCATTTAGTTTTACTAGCATTTAAGAGCAGTTGAAGGCCACGGAAGAAGTGTTGTATGGCATTGAAGCTTGTTTGGAGGTTTGTTAACACAGTGTCCAAAGAAGTGCCAGATGTATACAGAATGGTGTTGTCTGCGCAGAGGTGGATCAGAGAATCACGAGCAGCAAGAGCGACATCATTGATATATACAGAGAAAAGCCAGAGAATTGAACCCTGTGGCACCCCCATAGAGACTGCCAGAGGTCCGGACAACAGGCACTGAACTCTATCTGAGAAGTAGTTGGTGAACCAGGCAAGGCAGTCATTTGAGAAACCAAGGCTATTGAGTCTGCCGATAAGAATGCGGTGATTGACAGAGTCGAAAGCCTTGGCCAGGTTGATGAAGACGGCTGAACAGTACTGTCTTATCGATGGCGGTTATGATATCGTTTAGGACCTTGAGTGTGGCTGAGGAGCACCCATGACTAGCTCGGAAACCAGATTGCATAGTGGAGAAGGTACGGTGGGATTCGAAATGGTCGGTGATCTGTTTGTTAACTTGGCTTTCGAAGACTTTAGAAAGGCAGGGCAGGATGGATATAGGTCTGTAACAGTTTGGGTCTAGAGTCTCTCTCCCTTTGAAAAGGGGGATGACCGCGGCAGCTTTCCAATCTTTAGGGTTATCAGACGATACGAAAGAGAGGTTGAACAGGCTAGTAATAGGGGTTGCAACAATTGCGGCGGATCATTTTAGAAAGAGAGGGTGGGGGTAGCCAGGAAGGTGGGGGTAGCCAGGAAGCGGGGGGGCTTGGGCAAGTTGCTGCGGGGGGAGCAGAGCTGTTGGGCGGGTAGGGGTAGCCAGGTGGAAAGCATGGCCAGCCGCAGAAAAATGCTTATTGAAGTTCTCAAATAGATTCAGGGCATAATGGACAGACAAGGGTATGGTAGGATGTGAGTACAGTGGAGGTAAACCTAGGGATTGAGTGACGATGAGAGCGGTTGCATCTTTGGAGGCACCTGTTAAGCCAGGTGAGGTCTCCGCTTGTGTGGGGGATGAGATAGAAGATCTATCTAAGGCATGTTGAGCGGGACTGGGGGCTCTACAGGGAAATAAAACAATAAGAACTACCCGAAACAGCAGTAGACAAGGCATATTGACATTAGAGAGAGGCATAAAGCAATCACAGGAGTTGATCGGCAGAGCTAAGACAACAACGGGTAAATGGCGATGAATGGGCAGAGAGGGTCAGTTAGGTACACACAGGACCTGAGTTCGAGGCTAGGTATACTCTTTGCTAAAAAATGTTCCCAAATGGCCCGCCCAGCAAAGGAAAGGCATTCTGTTTGAAAAATCCAATGTTTTCTGGAAAGGCATCCTGTGTGAAAAATCCTGTCTTTTTTAATGAGTTTTTGAATAGATTTTTGAGATTTTCACTCAAAAGATCAAATTATTATTTTTATTTTTTAAATACACACATTTGATGTTCTAAGTCTACAACAATGCTTAAACCACATCAATCTGATTGGATGGAGCTGTCAGGGCCTGGCTCCCCAGTACCACCCAGGCCCATCCATGTCTACGCCCCTGATGCAAACTTTTTCAATACCTAGTTTGCTACCCATTGTTGCCTTAATGAGCATTTACTGGTAGATATCATAAGTTGAAACGTCTTTCCTACACTACCTGCTACCGATGTCATTCGTCTGTGAGCTGCACACTCTTGCTGACTGCAGATGATATTGCTCTGAAACTAGGCCGTGTGTAGCGCGCTTGTGAATGTATTCCGCGTGCTTTGCGATTGTGTAGGCTACTCAGTGTATGATTTCTCTATTGTACTAAATTCATAAGTTGTATACACTATTTTGATACGAATCAGTAGGGATTAAGAAGTGAGTATACGCAATGCCCACTGAAAAAAAGTGTATACGGTTTATACCTACGGATAGCCTCCACTACACCACTGGCCCTTTGTGTTTTACAAAAAATGCACTCTACATGAGTGCAGTGGTATTATGGTTGCTGTCCTTTCAGAATCACCAACCTGTCACACACTGAAGACCTATAGGTTCACCACTGTACTAACCTGTCACACACTGAAGACCTATAGGTTCACCACTGTACTAACCTGCCACACACTGAAGGCCTATAGGTTCACCACTGTACTAACCTGTCACACACTGAAGACCTATAGGTTCACCACTGTACTAACCTGTCACACACTGAAGACCTATAGGTTCACCACTGTACTAACCTGTCACACACTGAAGACCTATAGGTTCACCACTGTACTAACCTGTCACACACTGAAGACCTATAGGTTCACCACTGTACTAACCTGTCACACACTGAAGACCTATAGGTTCACCACTGTACTAACCTGTCACACACTGAAGACCTATAGGTTCACCACTGTACTAACCTGTCACACACTGAAGGTCTATAGGTTCACCACTGTACTAACCTGTACCTGTCACCACTGAAGACCTATAGGTTCACCACTGTACTAACCTGTCACACACTGAAGGTCTATAGGTTCACCACTGTACTAACCTGTACCTGTCACCACTGAAGACCTATAGGTTCACCACTGAAGACCTATAGGTTCACCACTGTACTAACCTGTCACACACTGAAGGCCTATAGGTTCACCACTGTACTAACCTGTCACACACTGAAGACCTATAGGTTCACCACTGTACTAACCTGTCACACACTGAAGACCTATAGGTTCACCACTGTACTAACCTGTCACACACTGAAGACCTATAGGTTAACCACTGTACTAACCTGTCACACGCTGAAGACCTATAGGTTCACCACTGTACTAACCTGTCACACACTGAAGACCTATAGGTTCACCACTGTACTAACCTGTCACACACTGAACACCTATAGGTTAACCACTGTACTAACCTGTCACACACTGAAGGCCTATAGATTCACCACTGTACTAACCTGTCACACACTGAAGACCTATAGGTTCACCACTGTACTAACCTGTCACACACTGAAGACCTATAGGTTCACCACTGTACTAACCTGTTTCATACTGAAGACCTATAGGTTCACCACTGTACTAACCTGTTTCATACTGAAGACCTATAGGTTCACCACTGTACTAACCTGTTTCATACTGAAGGCCTATAGGTTCACCACTGTACTAACCTGTTACACACTGAAGACCTATAGGTTCACCACTGTACTAACCTGTTTCATACTGAAGACCTATAGGTTCACCACTGTACTAACCTGTTTCATACTGAAGACCTATAGGTTCACCACTGTACTAACCTGTTTCATACTGAAGGCCTATAGGTTCACCACTGTACTAACCTGTTTCATACTGAAGACCTATAGGTTCACCACTGTACTAACCTGTTTCATACTGAAGGCCTATAGGTTCACCACTTTTCTAACCTGTCACACACTGAAGTTCTATAGGTTCACCACTGTACTAACCTGTCACACACTGAAGACCTATAGGTTCACCACTGTACTAACCTGTCACACTGAAGACCTATAGGTTCACCACTGAAGACCTATAGGTTCACCACTGTACTAACCTGTCACACACTGAAGGCCTATAGGTTCACCACTGTACTAACCTGTCACACACTGAAGACCTATAGGTTCACCACTGTACTAACCTGTTACACACTGAAGGCCTATAGGCTTACCACTGTACTAACCTGTCACACACTGAAGGCCTATAGGTTCACCACTGTACTAACCTGTCACACACTGAAGACCAATAGGTTCACCACTGTACTAACCTGTCACACACTGAAGACCTATAGGTTCACCACTGTACTAACCTGTCACACACTGAAGGCCTATAGGTTCTCCACTGTACTAACTTGTCACACACTGAAGACCTATAGGTTCACCACTGTACTAACCTGTTACACACTGAAGACCTATAGGTTCACCACTGTACTAACCTGTCACACACTGAAGACCTATAGGTTCACCACTGTACTAACCTGTCACACACTGAAGACCTATAGGTTCACCACTGTACTAACCTGTCACACACTGAAGACCTATAGGTTCACCACTGTACTAACCTGTCACACACTGAAGACCAATAGGTTCACCACTGTACTAACCTGTCACACACTGAAGACCTATAGGTTAACCACTGTACTAACCTGTCACACGCTGAAGACCTATAGGTTCACCACTGTACTAACCTGTCACACACTGAAGACCTATAGGTTCACCACTGTACTAACCTGTCACACACTGAACACCTATAGGTTAACCACTGTACTAACCTGTCACACACTGAAGGCCTATAGATTCACCACTGTACTAACCTGTCACACACTGAAGACCTATAGGTTCACCACTGTACTAACCTGTCACACACTGAAGACCTATAGGTTCACCACTGTACTAACCTGTTTCATACTGAAGACCTATAGGTTCACCACTGTACTAACCTGTTTCATACTGAAGGCCTATAGGTTCACCACTGTACTAACCTGTCACACACTGAAGACCTATAGGTTCACCACTGTACTAACCTGTTACACACTGAAGGCCTATAGGCTTACCACTGTACTAACCTGTCACACACTGAAGGCCTATAGGTTCACCACTGTACTAACCTGTCACACACTGAAGACCAATAGGTTCACCACTGTACTAACCTGTCACACACTGAAGACCTATAGGTTCACCACTGTACTAACCTGTCACACACTGAAGGCCTATAGGTTCTCCACTGTACTAACTTGTCACACACTGAAGACCTATAGGTTCACCACTGTACTAACCTGTTACACACTGAAGACCTATAGGTTCACCACTGTACTAACCTGTCACACACTGAAGACCTATAGGTTCACCACTGTACTAACCTGTCACACACTGAAGACCTATAGGTTCACCACTGTACTAACCTGTCACACACTGAAGACCTATAGGTTCACCACTGTACTAACCTGTCACACACTGAAGACCAATAGGTTCACCACTGTACTAACCTGTCACACACTGAAGACCTATAGGTTAACCACTGTACTAACCTGTCACACGCTGAAGACCTATAGGTTCACCACTGTACTAACCTGTCACACACTGAAGACCTATAGGTTCACCACTGTACTAACCTGTCACACACTGAACACCTATAGGTTAACCACTGTACTAACCTGTCACACACTGAAGGCCTATAGATTCACCACTGTACTAACCTGTCACACACTGAAGACCTATAGGTTCACCACTGTACTAACCTGTCACACACTGAAGACCTATAGGTTCACCACTGTACTAACCTGTTTCATACTGAAGACCTATAGGTTCACCACTGTACTAACCTGTTTCATACTGAAGGCCTATAGGTTCACCACTGTACTAACCTGTTTCATACTGAAGACCTATAGGTTCACCACTGTACTAACCTGTTTCATACTGAAGACCTATAGGTTCACCACTGTACTAGCCTGTTTCATACTGAAGGCCTATAGGTTCACCACTGTACTAACCTGTTTCATACTGAAGACCTATAGGTTCACCACTGTACTAACCTGTTTCATACTGAAGGCCTATAGGTTCACCACTGTACTAACCTGTTACACACTGAAGACCTATAGGTTCACCACTGTACTAACCTGTCACACACTGAAGGCCTATAGATTCACCACTGTACTAACCTGTTTCATACTGAAGGCCTATAGGTTCACCACTGTACTAACCTGTTACACACTGAAGGCCTATAGGTTCACCACTGTACTAACCTGTCACACACTGAAGGCCTATAGGTTCACCACTGTACTAACCTGTCACACACTGAAGGCCTATAGGTTCACCACTCTACTAACCTGTCACACACTGAAGTCCTATAGGTTCACCACTGTACTAACCTGTCACTCACTGAAGGCCTATAGGTTCACCACTCTACTAACCTGTCACACACTGAAGGCCTATAGGTTCACCACTGTACTAACCTGTCACACACTGAAGGCCTATAGGTTCACCACTGTACTAACCTGTCACACACTGAAGGCCTATAGGTTCACCACTGTACTAACCTGTCACACACTGAAGTCCTATAGGTTCACCACTGTACTAACCTGTCACACACTGAAGTCCTATAGGTTCACCACTGTACTAACCTGTCACACACTGAAGTCCTATAGGTTCACCACTGTACTAACCTGTCACACACTGAAGGCCTATAGGTTCACCACTCTACTAACCTGTCACACACTGAAGGCCTATAGGTTCACCACTGTACTAACCTGTCACACACTGAAGACCTATAGGTTCACCACTGTACTAACCTGTCACACACTGAAGACCTATAGGTTCACCACTGTACTAACCTGTCACACACTGAAGGCCTATAGATTCACCACTGTACTAACCTGTCACACACTGAAGACCTATAGGTTCACCACTGTACTAACCTGTCACACACTGAAGACCTATAGGTTCACCACTGTACTAACCTGTCACACACTGAAGGCCTATAGGTTCACCACTGTACTAACCTGTTACACACTGAAGACCTATAGGTTCACCACTGTACTAACCTGTCACACACTGAAGACCTATAGGTTCACCACTGTACTAACCTGTCACACACTGAAGACCTATAGGTTCACCACTGTACTAACCTGTCACACACTGAAGACCTATAGGTTCACCACTGTACTAACCTGTCACACACTGAAGACCTATAGGTTCACCACTGTACTAACCTGTCACACACTGAAGACTTATAGGTTCACCACTGTACTAACCTGTCACACACTGAAGGCCTATAGGTTCACCACTGTACTAACCTGTCACACACTGAAGGCCTATAGGTTCACCACTGTACTAACCTGTCACACACTGAAGACCTATAGGTTCACCACTGTACTAACCTGTCACACACTGAAGACCTATAGGCTCACCACTGTACTAACCTGTCACACACTGAAGACCTATAGGTTCACCACTGTACTAACCTGTCACACACTGAAGGCCTATAGGTTCACCACTGTACTAACCTGTCACACACTGAAGGCCTATAGGTTCACCACTGTACTAACCTGTCACACTGAAGACCTATAGGTTCACCACTGTACTAACCTGTCACACACTGAAGGCCTATAGGTTCACCACTGTACTAACCTGTCACACACTGAAGGCCTATAGGTTCACCACTGTACTAACCTGTCACACACTGAAGGCCTATAGGTTTGCCACTGAAGGCCTATATGTTTGCCACTGCACTAACCTGTCTATAATAGATATAAAGGCTGTTAAGATATTCATGTTTCAAGAAAGGAGTGTATATATTTGGCCTGGTGAAGTGGTTTTATGCACTGACTGTTAATTCAGAGTTTTTTTTATACTCTGCTGGTCTCGGGAAAGAAATGACGAGTCCTCACTGTCTGAGGCAGAGTCAAGACCAGGCACACATGTATCCAACATCGAGACACTCAATATGTGTACTACAACACTGTCTGGACCACTATAGGCAGGATGCC
Organism: Salvelinus fontinalis; assembly: GCF_029448725.1. NCBI lineage: Eukaryota > Metazoa > Chordata > Actinopteri > Salmoniformes > Salmonidae > Salvelinus > Salvelinus fontinalis. Next base: position 47,990,148 of record NC_074695.1, read on the forward strand.
ACAGCATTTTTCCACAAGAAATTACATAATTTGGTGTTTTGTTGGTGGTGGTAGAAAACACGGTCACTCTAGAATCTCCCGTATTTGTTCCATTGGGTTGAGATCTGGTGACTGTGACAGCCATTACATATGGTTTACATCATTTTAATGTCCATCAAACCATTCAGGGACTACTCGTGCCCTGTGGATGGGGGCATTGTCATCCTTTTTGTGGCATAGCCATGGTAGCCCACCCAGCATTTTTATACATGACCCTAAGCATGATGGGATGTTAATTGCTTAATTAACTCAGGAACCACACCTGTGTGAAAGCACCTGCTCTCTATATACTTTGTATCCCTGTTATAAACAGGTCGATGCTGTGTGCAAGAATCCCGACTTTGTGAGGTGTTCCTCCAGCCTTACTTCCAAATGACTGGAAAGTCAAATAGATTGATTCAACAGTGCCAACATGTCAAGGAGCATACTGATTAATAACTAAATGAATAACCATTTATTAAACTTTGCGTTGCATCATTAGACAAATGACCTAGTAAGAGCTCACAGTGGGTTTACATGTAGCAACAGGTTGACTAACAATAGTACTTGTGTTCCACAGCCGCCCATCCTAGAGAGTCGAGAGGGCAGTGACAAGAAGGAGAGGTCCTCAGGGGACAGGATCGTCCTTCCATCCAGTCCAAAGGATGAGGATGGACAGGCAGCACACATGAAAGTGTGTGAAGAAGAGGTGCAGGAAGAAAATGCAGAGGCTGTAAACACCCCATCTGTCTGTGAACCACTGGTAAGAGGTCACTGCTACCCATGTCTTTGTGTGACTGCCTGTGTGCAGATGAGTTCTGACCAGCTGACTCTGACAGATTCTTCAGGATATTGAGGACTTGGAGGAGTCTACTGTAAAGGAAAGTCCAGTTCCTCAAAAGGACACTGAAGATATAGATAAGGCTTCAACCGAGGGCCAACAACTGGTAATAAGGCTGTGTTTTTATCAATTTAATTTGACCAGAACAGAATCAGTATATCTGACCCAAAATGTCTGCACAGACCCGGGTAGAGGAACACAACCCTGATATCCTCGTCCCTCACCTTGTGGATGCCGTGGAGAATGCCTATGTGAACACCCCCCCTGTTTGTGAACCACTGGTAAGAGATCAGTGCCACACATTTGTGCTACATTTGTGTTACATCCAGTCCAGTCTGAATATGGAGAATGGAGCTCTGACCTACAGACTCTCTAAATATGATAAACAGATTATTGAGGACTTGGAGGACTCTCTTGACAAGGAATGTCCGGCTCCCCGAAAGACTGAGGATGTAGAATATGCTTCAGCACAGGGTCAAGAACAGGTAAAATACCCATGATATTTGTGTGTGTGTGTGTGTGTGTGTGTGCATAATCTTTTTCCAACAACATTTGATCAAAATTGCTTTTCTCTACTTGTCACTATGTTTGACCTTCAAAGATCCAAGTAGATAAGGACCGAGATAAGGACAAAGACCATGATATGCCCCTCCCTTGCTGCTTAGATAACCTGAAGAAGCGCTTCTACCAGAGCAGGAACCGCCAGATCAGGGAAAGACACTGGGCCCAGTTCAGAGCAGATACCCTGAGGGTCGCCCACCAAGGGATAGTTGTCCTGCAACGTGACCTGGAGCTGGAGCTGGAGCGGGTTAGAGAGGGCCTAGAGAATAGACGGCAGCGCAGAGAGAGGGACCATCACAGTCTGGCCCAGGTGAAGAGAGAGAGACAGAAAAAGAGAGAAGAGCAGATAAAGGGATGGATGGAAAAGTGGATGATAGGGAGGGAGGCGGAGAGCCAGGGGGAAGAAGGTGAGGAAGAGGGGGAGACAGAGGAAGAGGAGGAAAGTGAAAAGGAAGAGGAGAGTGAGGAGGAAGAGGGCGATACAGAGGGAGCGGAAGAGAAGGAGAAAGAGGAGAAGGTGGAGGAGGGAGACAGGGAGGGGAGTGAAGAGGAGAGTGAGGAGGATGAAGAGAGCAAGGAGGAGGATGGCATAGAGACTATATACAAGGAGATGAAGATGCAGATGCACTTGATCATGGGCGATATTGAGCGTGATATGAAGAATGACTTTGAGCAGAACAAGAATAGGGAAGTCCTGGACCGGAAGATGTTGACCACCCAGCTGCAGTGCTTGGAGTCAGTCTACCAGAGACGCACTGAGGAGATACTGGGCAAGATAGGCATGCTGTGGGACATCATGATCAACAACATGCTCCAGGACCTCCATGGATGGAGAACAGCCCAGAAGTCAGTGTCTGCCCAGACTGCGCAGTATCTCCACTTCCGCCACAGTCCCCGTCTGGCCCCCGTCACCCCTCTGACTGAAGCGGGCAGGAGGCTCCTCAAGGGATGGGCAAGAGAGGCCCAACAGGTGGGTGATGATGGGGACATGGCGATGACTTGTCAGTTCAGTTATATGATGGGAATATGTTTCACCATTGTTTCTTCATATAAAGCTATAACTCAAACATACACTGAACAAAAATATAAACTCAACATGTAAAGTGTTGGTCCCATATTTCATGAAAATATCCCCCAAATTTTCCATACGCACGAAAAGCTTATTTCTCTCAAATGTTGTGCACAAATGTGTTTACATCCCTGTTAGTGAGCATTTCTCCTTTGCCAAGATAATCAATCCACCTGACAGGTGTGGCATATCAAGAAGCTGATTAATCTACCATAAGCTTCCTCCAATGTTGTTTTGAAGAATTTGGCAGTACGTCAAACCAGCCTCACAACTGCATGGCGTTGTGTGCGTGAGCGGTTTGCTGTGCCCCATGGCGGCGGCGGGGCTATATGTGCAGGCATAAGCTACGCACAACGAACACAATTGCATTTTATCAATGGCAATTTCAATAAACAGACATACCGATCCTGAGGCCCATTGTTGTGCCCTTCATCCGCAGCCATCACCTCATGTTTCAGAATGATAATGCACTGCCCCATGTCGCAAGGATCTGTACACAATTCCTGGAAGTGAAGACATCGCCAATCAAAGATTGGGGCCTAACGAATTGATTTCAATTGACTGATTTCCTTATACTGTGTGAACTGTAAATCAGTCAGATGTTTGAAATTGTTGCATGTTGCGTTTATATTTCTGTTCAGTATAGTTACATCGGTAGTGTATAGACTGTATGTACACCTGTTACAACTTAGACATCTAAGTGTTAGTCACTACAATAACCCTCCATCTACCAATCTTAGGATGACGAGGCAAAGAAGACTGGCAAAGGGAAAAAGAAGAAGAAAAAGAAGAAGACAGAGAGAGAACAAGTGAAGGATGAGGAGAAAGACAGTCAGGGGCTGCAGAAGGAGGAAATGGAGGAAAGTAAGCCAGACGAGAATAAAAAGTCAGGGTAAGTGCAGTAATGAATTGATGGATGAATGAGAGCCAGAGAGCGAGAGAGAAAAATTATGTTTGTTATCATAAGTATATGATGAATGGAATATATTGCCTATGTACAGTATGTTGTCTATATATGGTAACTATATTGTATTTTAAATCACAGGTTTCTCCAATTGCTGCTGCTCAAACTGACATGCATTCAATGACGACACCATATTTTGAAAAAATAAAGTTTGAAACCAGCTTGATTTTGTTTTTGATTTTGATCATCTTTGGTTTATCCATCTGGGTGTCACCCAATGATTTTATATAAACTCTGGATTACTGATACTATGTATTGGCCAGTGAGAGGCTTTGAAGCCACAGGTCAGCCATATTGGTGCTCCCCAGAAGAAGCAGTCCTCCATATGAATGAATGGAATTATATAGTATTTCAATTAAATGTTCTTAAGACACATTTTTTTGATGTAGTCAGAACAGTAACATTAGAACTTTAAAAAAATATATACTTAAAGGAAGATGTTAATATAGTTTTCAATTTTATGTTCAGTTTACATAATACAATTTTAAAGTATGCATTAATGTGTCTGTGATAGAATAAACCTGGCAAAAACAAATGTAGATATTAATAAATGCATTTTTATAGCCCCCCCCCCCAAAAAAAAATACACAGTGGAGGAGTGCCAAGAAGGAGGCGTGGTGGCTTCAAAACAGCGCCTCCTGTTAGGTATCTAGTAGTAGTGCATTCTGAAAGTATTGAGACCCCTTCACTTTTTCCACATTTGGTTACGTTACCGCCTTATTTTAAAATTGATTTAAAAAAATCTATCAATCAATACACAATACCCCAGCAGAAAGAAGAGGAGGAAGGGAAGCCCTGCTAAGGTACACAATAGTATATTTTGGTAGATAGAAGGGGTAAATTGGTTATCAAAAAGAAAGGAGGACCAAGGCACTCTTCATATAAGTAATTTAAATGCCTTTATTTGTATGGCACGTTCAATGGAAACAAAGTTTTAAAAATCCGATGCGTATTGGCTGCATGGCCTTCGTCAGGGAGTACAAAGAAATGAGAATACAATGTCCTCTTTTGAACAGCGTTTTCCAATCGGCCCTAATTTGAAGAGGGAGTGGTTACAAAATTGATTGGACAACACCTAGTAAGCAATACTATACACATTAAAAAGTGAAATTCTGTAGATATGTTATCAAAAAATTAAACTCCAAGCTAGGAGCATCAGAACGCCTTGAAAGGTAGTTCAAACCTTAAATATGACTGGGAAAAGTGCCAAGAATAGGAGAGCCATCTATTCCATAGTACACTAGAACACAGCAAAACATGAACAACAACAGTCTAAACCTAGCTGAGGGCAATTGAGCAAAATGTCCACTAGATGACAGCAAATAAACCTATCACGACCCTACAGGAAGGGTGAGAAATCCATATCTTCATTTAAACCAGGGTACTTAGTGGCCTGTAGTTTGTAAATCCATATCTTAATTTAAACCAGGGAACTTGGCATTTTTCCTATTTTGTTGCCTTACAACCTGGAATTAAAATACATTTTTGGGGGGTTTGAATCATTTGATTTACACAACATGCCTACCACTTTGAAGATGCAATATATATATATTTTGTAACTATTTTCTACGTTGTAAAATCATAGTGAAGACATCAAAACTATGAAATAACACATGGAATCATGTAGTAACCAAAAAAAGTGTTAAACATCAAAATATATGTAAAATTCTTAATAGTAGGCATCCTTTGCCTTGATGACACCTTTGCACACTCTTGGCATTCTCTCAACTATCTTCATCTGGAATGCTTTTCCAACAAGAGTTCCCACATACGCTTTGCACTTGTTTGCTGCTCTTCCTTCACTCTGCGTTCCAACTCATTGCAAACCATCTCAGTTGGGTTGAGGTCGTTGGGTTGGGTCTTCCATGAGGATAAGAGCCAGTTTCATTATAGCGCTTGATGGTTTTTTGCGACTACTTGAATAAACTTTCAAAGTTCCTAAAAATGTTCACGGATTGACTGATCTCTTAAAGTAATGATGGACCGTCATTTCTCTTTTTTTAATTGAGCTGTTCTTGCCATAATATGGACGTGGTATTTTACCAAATAGGGCTATCTTCTGTATACCACCCCTAACTTGTCACAACACAACTGATTGGCTCAAACGCATTCAGAAGGTAAGAAATTCCACAAATTAACTTTTAACAAGGCACACCTGTTTATTGAAATGCATTTCAGGTGACTACCACATAAAGCGGGTTAGGAAAAAAAGCCAAGAGGGGTGAATGCTTTTGCAAGGCACTGTAGTGGCATGTAATTTGTAAATACAAAAACTTTCCCTTTGGTTTAGCTGTTTAAGATGGTCCCCTTTTCTAATAGAGGCTGGAACATGATCAATACCCATAGCTTGTAGGGAGGCAGGGTTGCCATGGTGTAAGGACTTGTAGCTTGCCATGGGGTAGTCTTCATTGCCTACCCCGTATGGCGTACTTGTGTTCCGCTAAGCGGTCTTGAAAAGGCGTCTCTTTGTCCGTCCAATGTAGAACACCTTGCACTGCTGACATTCCAATCTGTAGATGACATGAGTGGTTTTGCAGTTAATGAAATGCTTGACTTGATACTCCATTTTAGAAGCTGTGTCAACAAAATAGTTTTTCTGTATTTTGCAATGGTTGCATTTAAAAGAGCCCTTGGGTTTGTGGTCTAGCCAAGTTTTGATGAAGATAGCTGTGGACTAATTTGTAATGTAGGGTAGGACATATTTTAAAGCTTATTACTGGTGGCTCTGGGAAGACTTGGCGTTGTAGCCTATCGCTTTGGATGATTCCCTAATTATTTTTAATGATTATTTTAATGTTCTCTGCTTCAGTGCTGTAATTTGTACCAAAGTGCACTCTCTCTGATGTATCACGAGGCACTCTCCTTCGCAACAAGTTCTCTTTGTCAAGTCGTAGGGCCCTTATATCTGCATCTTTCAGGACCTGAGTGCTGTAGTCCCGATTCAAGAAGCAATTCTCCAATTCAGCAGATTTGACACTGTAGCCTGTTTCCTGATCGCAAATTCTGCGGACTCTTTGGAATTGGCCTTTATTTAACCAGGTAGGCCAAGTTCTCATTTACAACTGCGACCTGGCCAAGATAGAGCAAAGCAGTGCGACATAAATAACACAGAGTTACACATGGGATAAACAAACGTACAGTCAATAACACAATAGAAAGTCTATATACAGTGTGTGCAAATGTAGTAAGATGTTGGTGAGGCAATGAATAGGCTATTGTGGCGAAATAATTACAATTTAGCAAATAAACACTGGAGTGATAGATGTGCAGAAGATGAATGTGCAAGAGATACTGGGGTGCAAAGGAGCAAAAAATAAATAACAATATGGGGATGGGGTAATTGGGTGGGCTATTTACAGATGGGCTATGTACAGGTGCAATGTTCGGTAAGCTGCTCTGACAGCTAATGCTTTTAAAGTTAGTGAGGGAGATATGAGTCTCCAGTTCAGTGATTTTTGCAATTCATTCCAGTCATTGGCCAAAGAGAACTGGAAGGAAAGGCGGCCAGAGGAGTTGGCTTTTGGGGTGACCAGTGAAATAAAAAAGATTCCCCACATCAAAATTCACCTTCTTGGCAAATGTATTTAGTGTGGCATTCTGGACGATGGGACAAAAGGTGGACTTGGGCTTAAAATGTGTTTTTGAGGGTACAGAAACTGCCTGACCTGAGACACAATACCCCATAATGACAAATGGAAAACAGGTTGTAAATTATTTTTGTACATGCATTAAAAATGAAAAACAGAAATACATTATTTACATAAGAATTCAGACCCTTTGCTATGAGACTCGAAATTGAGCTCAGGTGCATCCTGTTTCCATTGATCATCCTTGAGATTTTTCTACAACTTGATTGGAGTCCACCTGTGGAAAATTCAATTGATTGGACATGATTTGGAAAGGCACACACCTGTCTATATAAGGTCCCAAAGTTGACAGTGCATGTCGAGCTCCGAGACAGGATTGTGTCTGGGGAGGGGACAACAAAAAAATCTGCATCATTGAAGGTCCCCAAGAACACAGTGGCCTCCATCATTTTTAAATAGAAGAAGTTTGGAACCATCAAGACTCTTACATTTACATTTAAGTCATTTAGCAGACGCTCTTATCCCGAGCGACTTACAAGTACATACATTCATACTTTTTTGTACTGGCCCCCCGTGGGAATCGAACCCACAACCCTGGCGTTGCAAGCGCCATGCTCTACCAACTGAGCCACACGGGACCCCAGCTCTTCCTAGAGCTGGCCACCCAGCCAAACTGAGCAATCAGTGGAGAAGGAATTTGGTCAGGGAGGTGACCAAGAAACCGATGGTCACTCTGACAGAGCTCCAGAGTTCTTCTGTGTAGATGCGAGAACCTTCCAGAAGGACACCCATCTCTGCAGCACTCCATCAATCAGGCCTTTATGGTAGAGTGGCCAAACGGAAGCCACTCCTCAGTAAAAGTCCCATGACAGCCCGCTTGGAGTTAGCCAAAAGGCAGCAAAAGAGTTTCAGACCATGAGAAACAAGATTCTCTGGTCTGATGAAACCAAGATTGAACTCTTTGGCCTGAATGCCAAGAGTCACGTCTGGTGGAAACCTGGCACCATCCCTTCGGTGAAGCATGGTGGTGGCAAATTCATGCTGTGGGGATGTTTTTCAGCGGCAAGGACTGGGAGATTTGTCAGGATCGAGGGAAAGATGAACGGAGAAAAGTACAGAGAGATCCTTAATGAAAACCTGCCCCAGAGCGCTCAGGACCTCAGACTGGGGTGAAGCTTCACCTTCCATTAGGACAACAACCATAAGCACACAGCAAAGACAACGCAGGAGTGGCTTTGGGACAAGTCTCTGAATGTCCTTGAGTGGCCCAGCCTGAGACTTGAATCCGATCTAACCTTTGTGCTGTTGTCTGAGCCCAATAATGTTTGTACCATGTTTTGTGCTGCTACCATGTTGTGCTGCTGCCATGTTGTGTTGCTACCATGTTGTTGTTGTCTTAGGTCTATCTTTATGTAGTGTTGTCTCTCCTGTCGTGATGCGTGTTTTGTCCTATATTTTTATTTTTAATCCCAGTTCCCGCAGGAGACCTTTTGCCTTTTGGTAGGCCGTCATTGAAAATAAGAATTTGTTCATAACTGGCTTGCCTAGTTAAATAAAGTTTAAATAACATCTCATGCTCCCCATCCAACCTGACAGAGCTTGAGAGGATCTGCAGAGAAGAATGGGAGAAACTCCCCAAATACAGTTGTGCCAAGCTTGTAGCATCAGACCCAAGAATACTCAAGGCTGCAATCGCTGCCAAAACTGCTTCAACAAAATACTGAGTAAAGGGTCTGAATACTTATGTAAATGTGATATTTCTGGGGGTTTTTATATATATTTTCAAAATGTTCTAAAAACCTGTTTTTGCTGTGTCATTATGGAGTATTGAGTGTAGATTGATGAGGGGGAAAAAACGATTTAATCAATTTTAGAAAAAGGCTGCAACGTAACAAGATGTGGAAAAAGTCAAGGGGTCTGAATACTTTCCGAATGCATTGCAAATCATTTGTTTCACCATGTGGGTCCAGATGGTGGATAGATAGAGGACTCATCAACCCCTGCTCTAGATCATCATGGCATTTGTAGTTCTTTATGATAGCCACATGATCAGCTAATTAGCGTTTTACTTTTGGGGGGTAAATACAGGTGAATATATTGATAAGTCACCTTGTCCTACCAAGAGAGATTTACACAGTTATCAAAACAGCACACCAGGGTAAGCCTAAACCCTTATTTTAAATGTTTCTAAAATCCCCTATGGGAAAAATGTATGGTGGAAAAACGTTTGGAACCATTTCCGTTTGACCGCTAGGTTTTATGGGTATTATGACAAAGATTAGCTGTCGATCCAGCTCTATGATCCATTCTATAATCAAACAAAGTAGTTGAGAAGTCAAAATGTTATCTCAGCACGCCATCTTGTGGCAATAATCGGACAGCGTTTGCTGTAAAAGTTTGTCAGGAACGCAAATCACTGGTGACAACTAACTCCGAGTAGCACAATATGGCTGAACAAGCCTTCTTTATCGCCATTCATTTGTTTATTGGTTTTGCAAATTCGTTTTTAAGGAAACCTGGTGAGAGGACAGGCTCATTTGCACATAGTTCATGTTGAACGAAGTGTCCGATTAACTCCACCAACGGTTCATCAGGTTATCAGAAATTGACTTCACCATGTAGTTGAGTTTAGTCAGCTAATTGTTTCCACTCATTTGTGTGCGGTCTCTTGAAAGCTTACCTACACAGCCTTTTAAAACGAGAAGTTGAATGTCCGCAATGGACCACTAGGCTACACCTTCTGCACTGTTCGCATAGAAATCGAAAGTAAAATGAAGCTGTCTCGAAAGAAATCCTGTGAGGTGACAATATAACGAATGTCATAGAGCAATACAAGACCGCACTTAAAAGATCAGACGTCCGCTGCTGGTGACAACAGTCAGAGACAAAAAAATTCAACTGGCCCCTCTAAACAAAAGAAATGGATCCACGGCAGCAGGAATCTTCGCAGGGCAAGGTAAATAAACCCGCTATTATTATGTCCTACTGACCTGGGTAATCATTCAAAGCCTACTCTGGTTTGTCTCATTGAAGGGAACATCTGTCAAACGGTCAGTTGGTTTATTTTGTTAACCAAGTGTTTTAAACAAGAAGTGAAGTGCACCCTAATTCTGTAATCCCTACCCCAAACTCCACTTCCTGATTGTTTCATTGTGAAGGAATTATTGTCCAGCCAATGCAATATCCTGTTCAGAACCGAAACAAACATGCATTGTTTTTGTGGATCGGCTAAATTATTGTTGCAAGAATATTATTCAAGTATTGTGGTCATTCTAGCGCAAGTAAACATTGCACATTCGGTTTGTACTGGCAGTCCCATCCCAGAAACAAATGCATTAGTTACACATCAGCTAAAAACACTAGAATAAAGTTCAACCCCCCTCCTTATAATTGATATGATTGTACTTTCACTTTCAAGAGCTCCGCCATGCCACACAAAGAACGCGGTGAAGAGTCACGTGACAAGAGGCCCAGTGACGTACCTATCAAACATAACACCGAGGTATCAGTGATGTAATCCATAAACCAATCAGTCATTCAATCGATTTAATTGTAGTTATGTTTGAGCGATTGTGTGTAACTGCCGCCTTAGCATGGTCCCAGACAGTCCCAGATCTGTATGTGCTTTTGCCAACTCTTCTGTCATATTCATTCTATTGCATTTACTGCATAAAGATTTACCGCATAAAGGCTAGAGCACTGTGAAAATAATTTCTCACCGGGAACAGTAATTAGCTTATTGCTATGTGACATTTTCAGGAGGAGAAACAACCTTTCAGAAGAATGAGAAGTCCACCGAGGCCCAGAATAACTGGTTCGTTTAGACCGAGATTTGGAGGACGATTCTGCAGACCGCGGTAAGATTAGAGGGCATTGCAGAGCAACCTTGTAAAAGTTCAAGGGTTTGATCTTGATCATTTCAACATTTCCTTATCTTCACCCACTTTCGTCCTATTCAGATTAGGTCGTGGAAATATTCATTCACTCACTCGTCCATGTATGCACTACCTTTCAAAAGTTTGGGGTCACTTAGAAATTGTCCTTGTTTTACATGAAAACATACATGAAATGAGTTGCAAAATGAATAGGAAATCTAGTCAAGATGTTGACAAGGTTATAAATAATGATTTTTTAAATTGAAATAATAATTGTGTCCTTCAAACTTTGCTTTTGTCAAAGAATCCTCCATTTGCAGCAATTACAGCATTGCAGACCTTTGGCATCCTAGTTTGGCATCCTATCTATTCTGAACAGATTTCACCCCATTCTTCCTGAAGCCCCTCCCACAAATTGGATTGGCTTGATGGGCACTTCTTACGTACCATACGGTCAAGCTTTCTCCCACAACAGCTCAATAGGGTTGAGATCCGGTGACTGTGCTAGCCACTCCATTATAGACAGAATACCAGCTGACTGCTTCTTCCCTAAATAGTTGTTGCATAGTTTGGGGCGGCAGGTTTGGGGCAGCAGGTAGCCTGGTGGTTAGAGTGTTGGGCCAGTAACCAAAAGGTTGCTAGAGCAAATCCCCGAGCTGACAAGGTAAAAATCTGTCGTTCTGCCCCTGAACAAGGCAGTTAACCCACTGTTCCTAGGCCGTCATTGTAAATAAGAGTTTGTTCTTAGCTGACTTGCCATGTTAAATAAAGGTAAAATAAAAAATAATAATGATAGTTTGGAGCTGTGCTTTGGGTCATTGTCCTGCTGTAGGAGGAAATTTGCTCCAATTAAGCGCCGTTGCAAAATGGAGTTATAGCATTCCTTCATCAAGATCCCTTTTACCCTGTACAAATCTCCCACTTCACCACCACCAAAGCACCCCCAGACCTACACATTTTCTTTATATATATTTATTTATTTCACCTTTATTTAACCAGGTAGGCTAGTTGAGAACAAGTTCTCATTTACAACTGCGACCTGGCCAAGATAAAGTAAAGCAGTGCGACACAAACAACACAGAGTTGCACATGGAATAACATGGAGTAAACAGTAAACAAGCCAATAACACAATAAACAAGTCAATGACAGAGAAGAAAAAAGAAAGTCTATATACAGTGTGTGCAAAAGGCATGAGGAGGTAGGCAATAAATAGGCCATAGGAGCGAATAATTACAATTTAGCAGATTAACACTTGAGTGATAAAATGAGCAGATGATGATGTGCAAGTAGAGATACTGGTGTGCAAAAGAGCAGAAAGGTAAATAAAAACAATATGGGGATGAGGTAGGTAGATTGGGTGGGCTATTTACAGATGGACTATGTACAGCTGCAGCGATCAGTTAGCTGCTCAGATAGCTGATGTTTAAAGTTGGTGAGGGAAATAAAAGTCTCCAACTTCAGCGATTTTTGCAATTCGTTCCAATCAGTGGCAGCAGAGAACTGGAAGGAAAGGCGGCCAAATTAGGTGTTGGCTTTGGGGATGATCAGTGAGATATACCTGCTGGAACGTGTTCTACGGGTGGGTGTTGTTATCGTGACCAGTGAACTGAGATAAGGCGGAGCTTGCCTCCACCATGATTGACAGATGGCGTCAAGCACTCCTCCAGCGTTTTTTCATTTTTTCTGCATCTCACGAATGTTCTTCTTTATGATCCGAACACCGCAAACTTAGATTTGTCTGTCCATAACACTTTTTTCCAATCTTCCTTTGTCCAGTGTCTGTGTTCTTTTGCCCACTTAATCTTTTATTTTTATTGGCCAGTCTGAGACATGGCTTTTTCTTTGCAACTCTGCCTTTAGAAGGCCAGCATCCCGGAGTCGCCTCTTCACTGTTGACGTTGAGACTAGTGTGTACTATTTAATGAAGCTGCCAGTTGAGGACGTGTGAGGTGTCTGTTTCTCGAACTAAACACTCTAATGTACTTATCCTCTTGCTCAGTTGTGCACCGGGGCCTCCCACTCCTCTTTCTATTCTGGTTAGAGCCAGTTTGCGCTGTTCTGTGAAGGGAGTAGTACACAGCGTTGTGCAAGATCTTCAGTTTCTTGGCAATTTCTTGCATGGAATCACCTTCATTTCTCAGAACAAGAATAGACTGACGAGTTTCAGAAGAAAAGTCTTTGTTCCTGGCCATTTTGTGCCTGTAATCAAACCCACAAATGCTGATGCTCCAGATACTCAACTAGTCTAAAGAAGGCCAATTTTATTGCTTCTTTAATCAGAACAACAGTTTTTAGCTGTGCTAGCATAATTGCGAAAGGGTTTTCTAATGATCAATTAGCCTTTTAAAATGATAAACTTGGATAAGCTAACACAACGTTCCATTGGAACACAGGAGGAATGGTTGCTGATAATGGGCCTCTGTACGCCTATGTAGATATTCCATAAAAAAATCTGCCGTTTCCAGCTACAATAGTCATTTACAACATTAACAATGTCTACACTGTATTTCTGATCAATTTGATGTTATTTTAATGGACAAAATGTTTTTATTTTCTTTCAAAAACAAGGACATTTCTAAGTGACCACAAACTTTTGAACGGTAGTGTAAATATTTTTTTCTACTGTTTTCCTTACTGTATAGATTCATAAGGGACGATCATTCATTTCGGAAGCCCCGCTTCAGTTTTGGGTTCCAAAGGTACCACCCTTTCACCCCTCGCACACGGTTCAACTGGAGGGACCAGTCCGGCCCACCACAAGGTCCCACGTGCCCTAACAACCAGTACAACGACCAGAGGAACATGGACCGGAGCGGTCCCGCCAGGACCTCTACTCCTAAAGAACAGAGCAGTAGGTCTATACTCACGTAGCAGTTTGGGGAGGGTTAGACCAAATGACTCGGTGGTTACAGGGTAAGAGCTCTACCATCTGTGCCATGATCCAAATATCTTGGCAGTTTAAAGTACAGGCAATACATACTTATACCCAAATCACTTTCCTCTTGTGAACACTAGAGAGCAGTGTGAGCAAGCAGTGGCCATGGCAACTCGGAATAATATTTGCATTCTGACATATAGGCTACATTTGGAATGTGTTTTGCTCATCAGCATTCCTGGCGGTTGATATTCACCAAGCAACAACATGACAATGTTACATAAGGCTGGCCGCACACAGCATTGGTAGATATTCATCAAATTATAGGTGCTGTCTTTGCGTTTTGAATCAGTGGATAACTAATTGGTCTCTAGACTCTACCCACACACTCACACATACCATTTTTTTTGTGTTACTGTTTTGTTTATTTGTTTTGTGCACGTATTCGTCTTACTTTTTTAACTCTGAATTGTTGCGAATGGGCTCGTACTGCATGTAAGCATTTCACAGTGAAGTCTACACCTCTTGTATTCGGAGCATGTGACCAATAACATTTGATTTGGTCACTATTAACCATTTTGTATTTAGCTACTGTATATTCCTACATGTTTCTGATCATCACGTTTCTCCTCGTCACCGTATTATCACAAAGAGTTTTGTAAGGCCACAGTCCATGTGCTTGCAAGTCAACAATTAACACGCATGGTTTAGCCCCATTCTCTATCACGCTTGAAAGTGTTTTCTTGAATAACTTTGCATAGCCCGAAGAAGACCTTTGTCTTGGTACCTGCAATAGAAACCACACATGTCTCTAATCTCTTTGGTGTTGATAATATGAGCTGTATTGCTATTCTCAACCCCAGTGGCGTTTTCTTCTCCTACTCAATTCAGCTGCTAAGTCTCTGCGCAGACTGCGGCGCTGTGGAAGTGTGTGAGAGAGCGAGATTGTGTGAGGAACAGGTTGCTCTATGTGCCTGAGAGATATGCTATTATGGTGACTCATCTCTACCGTGTGTTACAGAAAGAGAGCGAAAGTGAGAGCGAGAAAGCAAAAGAAAATGAGGAGAAAGAGGGGGTGAGGTACCGGGCAGACAGCCAGCTGTATATAATCAGCCGTAACAAAGCTATCGCCTCACATAGGCACACTGCAGTCGAACGTTGCTAGGCAGTTTTCTCAAATCACGCCCAATGGGTTGTGCTTACAGAAACATTCATTTTAGCCCCTGCACGCTGCCTGTAGACAATAACTCTCCCGCTGACCGCAGAGAGATGGAGATGGGGAAGCTTAGGCCTGAATTGTACCTGCAGCTAGAAACACCAATGTGATGATAGTTGAGGAGGGCACTGGGTAGATTGAGGAGTCCCAGCATCAATCAGAGATAGTTCATTTAGAGATACCACCTGTGCCAATCAAATATATTGGAGTTTATCACAGATGTCAGCTGCTGTTGTTTAGCTCTAACTTATCCCCCCCATCGGTTCCCGAGCTGGTAGAGTGTGTTGTGTTGAATTGTTGTGTGAAGACGTGGTTTGTCTGTGTTATGTTGCAGGTGCTGTCAGGTCTTCTGCAGGCCCCAGCAGAAAGAAGGAGAAGCAGCCTGTGTCATTCATCGTAAGTCCACATTCCACCACTCCTCTCTGCCTCTTCTGGGATGGGGGGAGTCTGCGCTGTACACAGTAGGGCACACGTACTGTATCTGCTGTCCTACTCCCGTAGTGTATGGTGGTAGCCGAAAAACTCTAATCATTCCCTTCATCTGCTGCTTCAATTTCTCAGAAGTGAGATGCACCACACTGGGAGGTACGCATTGCCACACATTTCCTCATGTTGAATAGAAACCTGAGTGCGTCTCTTTTTCCCATGATGTTCGCTATCAAAAATATTTAGTACACACACACAGTCTTTCAAATCACAGAATGAAAAAGAACCCTCCAACATTTGAGCAATCTTGGCTAGACTGCTCGGGAGGATTATTAACGTGCGTGTGTGTGTGCATGTGTGTGTGTCCTCCACGCCCCTTGGTGTGATAGGAATTGGAAGGACAGAGAGAGCACAGATGCAGCGTAAAGAATGCAAAAGGTGGAGTAATTGGGTGGTCTGACTTGGGAGAGGAGCACAAGGTCGTCGTCGTCGTCGTCTTCGGTTTAAACGTGCTCGCTATTCAAATCGTCTGGCTGCCTGCTAACCTTAATGAGAGAGAGAGAGAGAGATGCACTTTTAAGGAACCCGACAACACTCAGACGGGTTCTGAAAGGCAAACACAGGCAGACTAGCCCACGTGCTGTCAAGAGTACTGACTGTGTGTTCAAGTCTTAAGGAATACTTATAAACTGTGCTTATAACGGTCTCTCACCCCTGTGTTTCTGTAGGTGGCTCAAGAGAAGGAGAGATCCCACAGCAAAGAAAGAGAGCGGGATAGAGAGCTCCCCTCCACCATAAGCAGGGCCACAGCACGAAACAGAGCCATCCAACAGAAGAGGGGAGAAATAGAGCAGGTATAGTACCATTCATATTACAGTGGAACAGATTGAGATCGAGAAAGAGAGGGGATGTACAACATTGCCAGCAGCAGGTGAGGAGAGAGGTGAAGGATTTACAGTAGTGTAAAACACCAAAAACCAGAGATTGAGAGGGTTAGAGAGGTAACATAGAGGAGAGAGAGATAAGAGGGTGTAGGATTATGAGCGGGTGGGATGAGGAGGGAGAGAAAGAGAGAGGGGATTGTGGAGAGGAAAGGGAGATTTGATCACTGCAGTGCCAAAACTAATTGAGAAATGGCCAGCTGAAGCTGCCTCGAATTTATCATAATTTGTTTCTTCCTTTTAGCAGCTGAATCAGTTGAATAGGTAATCAGTCATGATCAGAGCCAATACATGGTGATGTTGCACATCCCCGGGTTGTTTACCTCCAATCACTCTTAAGCGCCTATCAGAGTCCAAAATGTGTACGTGTACACACAGCGGTGTTGTAGAATATTAGACCGTTGGTTTTCGTACTTTTTGAATTCTCTGTGCGGCTAAAGCAATTTCTCCAGCTGTCAACACATTGAAATGGATAGAGGACGCGTGTACACGGAGCCACGTTGGACGGGAATTGTGAGGAGGTGTGCATTTGGGCTGTGCGGATGGTGTTCTCAGAGCAGCTATGTCACAATGGGACCCCGGACTGTGGCGTCTCTGCCTCTGTGGACTCTGAATTACGCTTAAGACGGAGCTCCTGTTATTGTCAGGTTGTTTGTCCGTTTTTCTTTCATCATCAATCAGTCATCACATGGGCGTAGTTCGCTTGTCTTTCAATAGGTTTTAAAACACGTGCTGTAATGGATACGTCACAGTTAATGTGACAGAACATCACATGAAGCGTTGTCAGTGGGAGGTGTGTGTGTGTGTGTGTGTGTGTGTGTGTGTGTGTGTGTGTGTGTGTGTGTGTGTGTGTGTGTGTGTGTGTGTGTGTGTGTGTGTGTGTGTGTGTGTGTGTGTGTGTGTTGGGTGCTGTCTCTCCATCCACTCGACTGATGAGAAGTTCACTCTCGCTCCTCACATCTCCATGGTAACTGGAGAAGGTAGGCTCTGTGAGAGAGCAGTCTGGCAACAGGTAGCTGATATACTCGTCCTCTAAAGACACACACAATAAATATACTTTTTTTGTTCTTGTGGGGGTTTAATTGCTTTGCTAAAG
Organism: Salvelinus fontinalis; assembly: GCF_029448725.1. Classification (NCBI taxonomy): domain Eukaryota; kingdom Metazoa; phylum Chordata; class Actinopteri; order Salmoniformes; family Salmonidae; genus Salvelinus; species Salvelinus fontinalis. The sequence continues at coordinate 48,007,618 of NC_074695.1, forward strand.
GGCAGAATGACAGATTTTTCCCATTGTCGGTTCGGGGATTCTAACTAGCCACCTTTCGGTTACTGGCCCAACGCTCTAACTGCTAGGTTGCGCATTCATGCACGCAGGCACCAACCAACCCTAATTGTAACCCTAACCTTAAAATAGCCTTTGTCCTCATGAGATGTGGGGAATGTCCCCAAAAGGGTCGAAGAACCAACCAACATACACCTTTGCATGGTGTGAACAGCTGTCTGTGCATGAGTGCTGCTGCCTTGGACTATTAACCCACTCCGTGGTAATGGCATACACATGACGAGACCTCTTGCCCCAAGCATCTCTCCCAGAACTATCTCTCTCCCTCTTTCCCACTCTTGCTTTCTAACCTCTCTCTTCCACCCTCTCTTCACATCCTCTATCTCTAGTGATTATCCTCTCTCTTCACCCCCCCTCTCTATCGCTCCCTCACTCCTATTTCCCGCTCTCCAGTCTTTTGTTTGCCTGCTCCTCTCCTGTGTCTGAGTACTTCCGGTAACGCTGTGAGCTGAGTTTCTTTAGACCATCTGTGCTAAGCTCCTCACTGGATTAGGAGCCACGAAACTACCTCGCACGTGCCATGAACATATGTTTATGCGTGTGCCTGTAAGTGCGCGGTGGTGAAAATGCTGACTGTCTTGTGTTTTTATGCAGGTGTACCGTCAGGACTGTGACACGTTTGGCGTGGTGGTGAAGATGCTGATCGCCAAGGACCCGTCTCTGGAGCTGCCCATCCAGCCGTCCCTGAAGGAGAACCTCGGGGAGATCGGCCTGCGCTGTGTGGAGGCCATGCAACAGTTCATAGAGGAGTATGACACCAGGGAACCATCACCACAGTGACACACACTCCCCTTTTGTCTTAACCTGTGTAAGTGGTGTGCTTGTATACCAAAACATACACACACAGTCACATCTCACAAAGCTCAGAAATGAAAGTCAATATGGTATACGTGCTGATTGGGTATGTGACATTGCCAATGTTGAATAGCACTAGTCTATGTCATGACTCATGAGCTGGCCTGTCCTAGTGTCCTTGGTCAGTCAGGCCAAAGTCACTCCTGGTGCTCAGCCTTCTGGAAGCTCTGTCTTGACCTGTGATCGTGACTGCTACTGAAACTCAATCATTTATGATGTGTTGTCAACTTTCAACATTTCTCTTGACAATGTGACGGAAGATATAGCTATTGCCCTTGTGCTTCCTACTGAAGTACAGTTAATAAATTCATAACCCTGTGACATATTGAAAAAAAAAAAATACATGACATGATAATTGTACATAGATGAGCTATACTATGTTGATATACAAGGACGATTATATCTAATACAGAGGAAGAATCTATTTATGCACAACTTTTGAATGCTTTCACTGCAATACAATAAATCTGCTCTTAAAAATGATATGGGTGTTTGATTCAGTGTTGTAATGTATAGTGGTATTCCCTAGACCCCCTGATCTGCAAATCACCCCGATCTACCAGTAACTGCAAATTCTCTGTACCTCAGTTGGTAGAACATGGCGCATGCAATGCCAGGATACTGGGTTCGAATCCCGGGACCATCTGTATGTAAAATGTATGCATGCATGAATTTAAGTTGCTAAATGGCATAAAATTATATTTACAGTATTAAATCAACCTGATCTTACATATCTTCCCATTACTACCCAATAAAGATGGTCAATATGTGCAGCAGTCAGCTCAGGGCCATCGTATGGAACATGTAAATTCAGCAAAAAAAGAAACGTCTCTTTTTCAGGATCCTGTCTTTAAAAGATCATTTGTATAAAACCAAATAACTTCACAGATCTTCATTGTAAAGGGTTTAAACACCGTTTCCCATGCTTGTTCAATGAACCATAAACAATTAATGAACATGCACCTGTAGAACGTTAAGACACTAACAGCTTACAGACGGTAGGCAACTAAGGTCACAGTTATGAAAACTTAGGACACTAAAGAGGCCTTTCTACTGACTCTGAAAAACACCAAAAGAAAGATGCCCACCTCATCTGCGTGAACGTGCCTTAGGCATGCTGCAAGGAGGCAGGAGGACTGCAGATGTGGCCAGGGCAATAAATTGCAATGTCTGTACTGTGAGACGCCTAAGACAGCGCTACAGGGAGACAGGACGGACAGCTGATCGTCCTCGCAGTGGCAGACCACGTGTAAGAACACCTGTACAGGATCGGTACATCCGAACATCACACCTGCGGGACAGGTACAGGATGGCAACAACAACTGCCCGAGTTACACCAGGAACGATAATCCCTCCATCAGTGATCAGACTGTCCGCAATAGGCTGAGAGAGGCTGGACTGAGGGCTTGTATGCCTGTTGTAAGGCAGGTCCTCACCAGACATCACCCGAAACAACTTCGCCTATGGGCAAAAACCCACTGTCGCTGGATCAGACAGGACTGGCAAAAAGTGCTCTTCACTGACGAGTCACGCCAGGGGTGATGGTCGGATTCGCGTTTATCGTAGAAGGATTGAGCGTTACACCGAGGCCTGTACTCTGGAGCGGGATTGATTTGGAGGTGGTCACAGCATCATCGGACTGAGCTTGTTGTCATTGCAGGCAACCTCAACCACGTGCGTTACAGGGAAGACATCCTCCTCCCTCATGTGGTACCCTTCCTGCAGGCTCATCCTGACATGAACCTCCAGCATGACAATGCCACCAGCCATACTGCTCGTTCTGTGCGTGATTTCCTGCAAGACAGGAATGTTAGTGTTCTGCCATGGCCAGCGAAGAGCCCGGATCTCAATCCCATTGAGCACGTCTGGGATTTGTTGGATCGGAGGGTGAAGGCTAGGGCCATTCTCCCCAGAAATGTCCGGGAACTTGCAGGTGCCTTGGTGGAAGAGTGGGGTAACATCTCACAGCAAGAACTGGAAAATCTGATGCAGTCTATGAGGAGGAGATGCACTGCAGTACTTGGCCACACCAAATGCTGACTGTTAATTTAGATTTCTTCCCCCCCCCCCCTTTCTGTTAGTCACGTCTGTGGAACTTGTTCAGTTTATGTCTCAGTTGTTGAATCTTGTTATGGTCATACAAATATTTACACATGTTAAGTTTGCCGAAAATGAACGTAGTTGACAGTGGGAGGACGTTTCTTTTTTTGCTGCGTTTAGATTGATGTATGATCACTAAGCAGCCAGCCAGTAAGGCAGTCTAATAGCAGCAGACTGGTAATGAAACAGATCGTATTTCCACACCAGTATTTGGAGCGGTGTCCGGAGGGAACGGAGACTGTCAGTCAACCAAAACAACATGGGATTCCAGCTAGAACCAACCACAGAAATCTGGAACAAGCAGCATTACAGCATTCATATACACTTATAAGCGTTTCTAATGGCCTATTAAACATGGGTATTGTTATAGTGTCACCAAAAGATGTGACATTTCCATTGTTCTTTGAAATCCACTTTAATTCCAATATGACACAACATCAACAAATAAACATGCAAGCCTTTTCTATCTCTACATCATGATATACAAATAATGGTTCTGTAGTTACAAAATATATATAAATATTTAGGACCATTATGTACAGTGAACATTTACATGACCACATCAAAAACTTAAATAACATTTATTTGACTGTTATATACATTTAACAGGTATTACTATTGTTATTATTTGTTTTATCTAGTAGTAATAATATAACGTTGAAAAACAAAGCATGTGGCGGGAGAAAACGGGACTGTACGGGACGTTACAGTGCCTGAATGGCCAAGGAGCATTGGCTAGAGCTGTCCTTGGTAAGCGTGGAGAGCAAGGCAGGGTAGTTAGGTTCAGCAGGCTATTTATACAGGGTGATAACACGATCTGCTAGCCAACTGTACGGTAGATCCAGCAGCTCTTGGTTTCCACTGAGGTAAACGACAACACTGTATGGGCAGCTATCTAGCACACACCGTCCACAATCACACTTCCAGCTGACTGGTTTTGGAGGGCTGTGGTGTTTGCCAGACAGTTTTTGGTTCTCCTTAGTAAGTGATGGACTGATTATAAGTCATTGGTTGGTCAATGCTATGAGAAGGTCCACTCAGGTGGTTTTCCAAGGTCCAGTAGGTACATAAAATATGTGAGCACTTCAGCCATTTGTGCTCTTGGAGTTGTGTACCAATACTTATTTAAAAACTGAGTTATTTCGGAGCATTCATTAAACTTTACAGACATGGTGAATTTATCCCTTGTCGGTTTCAAGACAGAAATATAATGCTAAAGAGTTGCTAAACTCCATCATGAATTGCAATTATTTGCTGTATTATTTGTATGCCTTGTTGACATACTGAACATTATGCATGCATAAATCCAATTTCTAGAAATGTTTTAAACTGGTTTTAAATAACAGCTGGTAAATTTACTACAGCAGTAAAATGTTATGAATAAGTCCCATATTTCTGTTATGTATCTGTGGAACACACACACACACACACACACACACACACACACACACACACACACACACACACACACACACACACACACACACACACACACACACACACACACACACACACACACACACACACACACACACACACACATCAATCAAATGCCGTAACCTTTCTTGGGCTATATAATAATAAACGGTTAACAATACAAATGTGATGTTTTTGCCAATTGTTAGTCACCTGACTCCAGTTATTGTAAACATTGCAGTTGTTTAAGATGCCAGTCCATTGCAGGCTTCTTGTCCTGATTAGCTCATGCTGTGTAGGCGTCTACCCCCCCCCCCCCCCCCCCACCGCATAGAGCTAGTTGTGTAACTCACACACATCAAATATATATAGGCCTCTCTTTGACACACACACGATCACTCTTTCATTTGCTCTCTCTCCCCCCTTTCTCTCTCCCCCTCCCACTCCCTCTTCTTCCTTTCTTTCTCACTTTATTTTTCTCTGTCCCCCTCCCACTCCCTCTCTCCTTTCTCACCATCCCTAACTCTCTCTATGAGATGATGCAGTTCTTGCTCTTCCTCCTCTGGCGCATGTGGAGCTGTCCGTGCAGCTGCCCTTGGTTTCCTCCATGTAGGGGTCCATGTATGGGTCCATGGTGGCCCCCCATCCCTCCCATCCCTGTAGGGCTGTATCTGTGGCGCAGCTCCTCATTGTGGAGGTAGCGTAGCTGGACAGGTCTGGGGATGGGCTCACCCAGGAAGTACCCCTCATCTTCTTCAGACTCAGAGGATGAGGAGCAGCTGGAGCACCAGGGGTCCGCCCCCTCCCCGTATCCCTCCCCACCCAAGTGTGGTCCCCCAAGGCCCAGCGGCTGCATCCCCCCACCTCCCGCTGCATTGTGCAGGGTGAGGTCTGAGGTGGTGCGGGGGCAGGGCCGGTAAGGCTGCTGTCTGTACCCGCCTATGCCCTCCACCCCAAACAGGTCCGGGGCGGTACGGCCGGCAGGGAAACGGTCATAGTCCTCCTGAACACGACGGTGCGGGGGTTCCATCATATGACTTCCCCGGTCGGCCGCCAGGTGGAGGGCATTGTCAGAGCGTGAGCGTCGAGAACGCCGGTAGTGGCGACCGCTGCTGCGGTGGTTGCCGTTTCCATCATTACCATTGCCGCGGTGTTTGCGTCGCCGCGATTGTGTTGGCTGTTGTTGCTGTATGGGCTCTGGCCCATTCGGCCGACGACGAGGGATCCTCTCACTCATGGGGGTCATGCGGAGGTTACCACTACTCCCCATTAGGCCCACGCGACCTGTACCCTTAAAGGCCAGGGGCTGGGGGGAATCCCAGTACCCCAGAGGGTACCCCACCTGCACAGGCGCATTCAGGTACCCGTAGGGCCGAGAGGTCAGGGACTCAGAGCTGCGGAACTGGACAGAGGAACCCAGTGTGCCAATGTTACTCTTCTCAGACACATTCATCCCAGAGTCTTTACTAAGGTCTGGCATGGAGTATCGGGACAGGTGCTCCTGACGCTTACTTACCCCATCCAGTGAGTTACCTGGGAAAGATACACACACAGGTTATTCATGTATATAGATACTGAAGGTATTAAATAATCAATCATGATCCCTATTATCATATTACATCTTGACGTGGAAATGTTAGAAAATGATTGACACTTCGGGCTCTATTTTAACAAACCTATTGCAATGGTAAATCTTAGTGCTGGGGGAGGGCTATAGGTTAGGGGGTTTGTCAGAAATATTTTTACTATTTTCACTGCGGGAATTATAAGCTCAATAGCTGACAGTGGCTCGAAAGGGCTGGGTTTTGATGAATACATAAATGATAGGTGTGACGAGTCCTTGACCCCTCACTGGTCAATAGCGCATGCCGTTGTCTCAAGTTCTGTTGCTTATTAATGGTCTTTGCGTTGTCATCAACTCCAATTTGGCCGTGGTCACCGAATATTATTTTCCTAGTCCATTTTGGATTGATACCGTATATTAAATAGCATAGGCTACAGTAACGCGTAACAGCAATAGTAAAACAATCAAAATAATCCAGTGTTTGCTCAATATGTTTTGAGTGTTGACGATCAACGCTGTTGTAATTGACTTCAGTATAGTACAGGCCTTTACGCGTCGCACGTATCCTCAGATAAAAAATACTGGGCTCCTGTAAATGGTATTGTATGTGTGAGGCATGTTCTCAATAAGCAAGATATAACCTAGGCCTGCTGTTATAGGACAGAATCATTTGCATATGTTTGGAGGAGCCGCACATATGTCGGATAACCGGACAAGAGGCGGGGGGGTGGATACAAGCCAAATGGAGTAGCCTATACACTGCAGGTAGGCCTATGTGAATAATGCCAACGCCTCACAAGTAGACCATTTAGAAACAGGCTACTTGACTAATGCATGGAAATACAAATACATTTAGCAGATGCTCTTATCCAGAGCAACTTACAGGAGCATTAAGGTCTAAGTGCCTTGCTCAAGGGCACATCGACAGTTTTTTCCGCAAGTCATCTCAGGAATTCAACCAGCGACCTTTTGGTTACTGGCCCAACGCTCTTAATCGCTAGGCTACCTGCCACCCTGGGCCAAGGATAAGAAAGACACCAGACTCATTGCTGTTGAACCAGCTTTCAATATAGTAGGGTAAGCGTGGCCTATTAAGTAGCACTTCCCAAACTAGGGGTCGTCTGATAAGAAAATGAGGTAGCGGGAGAATTTCCAAAATCCTGGTTATACATATAGTGATATAAATACACTACCAGTCCAAAGTTTGTACTTATTCAAGGATCTTTCTTGATTTTTGCTATTTTCTACATTGTAGAATAATAGTGAAGACATCACAACTATGAAATAACACATATGGAATCATGTAGTAACCAAAAAAGTGTCAAACAAATCTAAATGTATTTTAGATTCTTCAAAGTAGCCACCCTTTGCCTTGATGACAGCTTTGCACACTCTTGGCACACTCTCACATCAACACCTTTGTCAGACTAAGAATTGATTCTGTAGCTAGCAATCAAGAGGGCGACACAAAATGGGGCTCCATCTATCACAGGATGGCGGGCAGGCCTCTGCACTCTAGTTATGAATGTCTCCCTCTGCCATATGGACGCATTGTATGATACACCCACTGAGCTATAATGGATACACTGAGAGCAACTGGCAGGCAAAAGAGCTGAGCGCCGAAATTTGAGATATGTAGCAAGTAATTCCGGTTGTAAACTGCATTGAGCATGCCTCTTTGCAAAACTGCTGTGCATTCGGAAAGTGTTCAGACCCCTTGACTTTTTCCACATTTTGTTACATTACAGCCTTATTCTAAAATGGATTAAATTGTTTTTTCCCCCTCATCAATCTACACTCAATACCCCATGATGACAAAGCAAAACGGGTTTTTATAAAATTTGGAAATATCACATCACAAGTATTCAGACCCTTTACTCAGTACTTTGTTGAAGTATCTTTGGCAGCGATTACATTCTTGAGTCTTCTTGGGTATGATGCTACAAGTGTGGCACACCTGTACTTTGGGATTTTCTCCCATTCTTCTCAGCAGATCCTCTCAAGCTCTGTCAGGTTGGATGGGGAGCGTCGCTGCACAGCTTTTTTTCAGGTCTCTCGATTGCGTAAAGTCCAGGCTCTGGTGGGGCCACTCAAGGACATTCAGAGACTTGTTCCGAAGCTACTCCTGCGTTGTCTTGGCTGTGTGTTTAGGGTGGTTGTCCTGTTGGAAGGTGAACCTTCACACCAGTCTGGGGTCCTGAGCGCTCTGGAGCAGGTTTTCATTAGGGATCTCTCTGCTCCGTTCATCTTTCCCTCAATCCTGACTAGTCTTCCAGTCCCTGCCGCTGAAAAATATTCCCACAGCATTATGCTGCCACCACCATGCTCACTGTAGGGCCAGATCATCTTGTTTCTCATGGTCAGAGAGTCTTTAGGTGACTTTTGGCAAACTCCAAGCCTGCTGTCATGTGCCTTTTACTGAAGAGTGGCTTCTGTCTGGCCACTCTACCACAAAAGCTTGATTGGTGAAGTGCTGCAGAGATAGATGTTCTTCTGTAAGGTTCTCCCATCTCCACAGAGGAAGTCTGAAGCTCTGTCAGAGTGACAATTGAGTTTTTGGTCACCTCCCTGACCAAGGCCCTTCTCCCCCGATTACTCAGTTTGGCTGGGCGGCCAGCGCTAAGAACAGTCTTGGTGGTTCCAAGCCTTTTCCATTTAAGAATGATGGAGGCCACTGTGTTCTTGGGGACCTTCGATGACGCAGAAATTGTTAATACCCTACCCCAGATTTGTGCCTCGGCACAATCCTGTCATAGAGCTCTACGGACAATTCCTTCGACCTCATGGCTTGGTTTTTGCTCTGACATTCAATGTCAACTGTGGGACCTTATATAGACAGGTGTGTGCCTTTCCAAATCATGTCCAATCAATTGAATTTACCACAGGTGGGCTCCAAATAAGTTGTAGAAACATCTCAAGGATGATCAATGGAAACAGGATGAACCAGAGCTCAATTTCGAGTTATATAGCAAAGGGTCTGAATACTTATGTAAATAAGGTATGCCTGTTATTATATTTTAATACATTTGCAAAAATAAACAGTTATGTTATTATGGTGCATTGTGTGTAGAATGAGAATGACATTTATTTATTTAATCCATGTTAGAATATGGCTGTAACATAACAAAATGTGGTAAATACTTTCCAAATGCACTGTATGTGGAGATATGGGATCAGAGCACGACAACGTTCTATTTTATTTAACCTTTATTTACCTAGGCAAGTCAGTTAAGAACAACTTCTTATTTACAATGACACCAAGGCTTGGGGGTTATCGAGAGGATGTAAGAGGTGTGTAACTGGTGGCAGCGAAGTCAGACGTAGGCGAGCAGGACTGGGTAATAACCGGAGCAGTTTAATATATATATATATAATCACCGGCATCCAGAATAATAAAGAATGAGTACAAAACCCGTCGCGTACCAGAACAACAATGTGCACAAGCACTTACAACAAACAATACCACACAAAGACATGGGGGAAACAGAGGGCTAAATACACAACACGTAATGAGAGAATGAAAACCAGGTATGTGGGAAAACGAGACAAAACAAATGGAAAATAAAAAATGGATCGTCGATGGCTAGAAGACCGGAGACGTCGACCACCGAACACCGCCCGAACAAGGAGAGGAACCGACTTGGGTAGAAGTCGTGACGGAGGAACTGTTGTCATTCACACTAGATATAAAAAACATACTTTGTTGACTGTCTGTGTAATGAACAGAGCATGTGTCTCCTTTCCTACGTAATAGACATATTTGGGAAATTGAACGATAAGAACGCAAGCATGCAGGGCAAATGCAAAAACATTACACAGATGAGTGACCACATCAGTGAAATCCGTTTGACTGTGATCCTGGCTCATTTGACATGCCCTTAAGTGAAACCAATCAGCTGATCGCACTGTCATGTGCCCGAATTCTGCAGACAATGCATTCACGGGTCACTATGGAGGAGTTTTGCTTCCGGACTCAAAGGGAATACTGTGCCGTCTCCCTCCGAGCATTACAGCTCATGGTGCGCTGATTCAGTGCTCTCGTCTGCATTAAAAACAAATATCGATCCAGGTTGGATGTGACAGGAGAGATGAGGTGTGCACTGTCAACCACGCCCCCTGACTTTGTGAAGCTCCGACGCGACATGCATTAAGCACACCCATCTCATTAGTGCTGGTGAGATAAGAGAAGTTATGTCAGACTCATTTGCAATTGACTGTCATAGCCCCACATTTAAAGTACATGGTGAGTACAGAAATACTGTTAGAATGTTTTGCAATTGACTAAGTAAACATAGGCGGTAAATTACATCATTTTTTTCACATGGTTTCCGGTCATGGGAATTTTTATATATCAAAATGGAGTCATGGGACAGAAAAGTTTGGGAACCCCTGCAATAAGGACTTGTTTTTTAATCGAAAAAAATATGAAAACAAGCTATTGTTATAGAATATTCACTTAAATGTTTTTAAATATGAGTGTCACCGGATCATCCTATCTCTCGTTCCATGATGGGCATGGAGGGGTTTTTACATACATAAAAATAATAACAGTAGCTGGATAAAATGATGTACAATAGCCCACATATATAAAAAATGGATGCTCCCAAACTTGATCTTTTAATAAAGCTTTGGTGATTAAGATTTATTTCAAAACAGTCACACGAGCCAAACCCTTTATGATAGTCTTCCCAGCAAACCGGGAACATTCCCAGAACATTAGCTAAGATTCCCAATAACTTCTAGTTTTATCTAACATTAGGATGATAACATCCTAAAAACATTTTTTTTAAGGAAATGACATTGGTATGTTCTCCTAACGTTCACTAAAAGGTTGTGCACAACATCTGTAACAACCACCACAGAACATTCCCCAAACATTCTCAATAGGTTTCCAGGTAATGTAATAACACAATGTACCTGTAATGTTTTGCCAGCAAACCAGAATTGGTTCTGTGAAAGTTCCCAGAACATTTGATAGGTCGTGGCAAATGTTCTCATGACACACAAACCGTGCAGTCGTACTGATGATTATAGAATGTTTGCGTAAATCATTCGCCTGATGTTGCAAGAATGTTCCTAGAACACATTTAATTTGTTATTTTTTACCCCTTTTTTCTCCCCAATTTCGTGGTATCCAATTGTTAGTTACAGTCTTGTCTCATCCTTGCAACTCCCGTACGGAGAGGCGAAGGCCCGAGAGCCGTGTGTCCTCCGAAACACAACCCACCCAAGCCGCACTGCTTCTTGACACAATGCCCACTTAACCCAGAAGTCAGCCGCACCAATGTGTCGGAGGAAACACTGTACACCTGTCGACCGTGTCAGCGTGCACTGCGTCCGGCACAGAAGTCACTCGTGCGCGATCGGACAAGGACATCCCTGCTGGCCAAACTCTCCCCTAACCCGAACGACGCTGGGCCAATTGTGCGCTGCCCCATGGGTCTCCCGGTCACAGCCGGCTGCGACAGAGCCTGGACTCGAACTCAGGATCTCCAGTGGCACAGTGATGCAGTGCGATGCAGTGCCTTAGACCACTGCGCCACTCGGGAGGCCCAATTCTTTCTTTAAACATTGCCAGAATGTTTCATTAGATCGTGGGGACCAGCGTTACCTGAAATTTGCACTTTGGCACAGGTTTTTAAGGATACACCCCAGATATTGCCAACCCTCCCACCTCAGTGCATGATAGGTCATTTAAGACATGTAAATTACCAATCCTGATGCTAGGGTTTGAAAACAGAAGAGCGCCGGCTTTAACAGGTCGAAATTGCAAAACGAGCATGCATTTGACAATTGTGCTGGCTTAACACCCGCCGAAATTAAAAACCCTTGTCTACAATGTAGCTTCTAAACTCAGTTGAGAGGGTACAGTACCTGTAGCATTGGACAGGGCCAGAGACTCCATAGATCCTCGGGGGGTCTGTTCCAGAGGGGTGAGGGGTTCTGTGAAGCTCATGCCATTGCTCATTGCTTTCCTGGTCCTGGTCAGGGGGGGCCTGCTGTCCCTCTGGAAGCCATGCATGCTGATGCTCCTCTTGTCCGAGAAGCCCTGGCCTTGGCTGGACACCTCGTTGAAGCTCATCTGGGTCTTCAGCTTGGGTGTGCGGAACTCGTCTTGGCTGTGGTGGATCCAGTTGTCCTGGAAGGATTGACCCCTCAGTGCCGCCATGGGCGTTCGCTTGGTGTTACCCTGCACTTTAGCCCTGGACTCAGGCCTTTTTCCTGGGTTGACAGGGCTCTGGGCTGGGGGCAGAGGGTTGTGGGGGCTGGGGCTGTAGCCTTTCCTGGGGTTACACAGGCCCAGGAGCAGGGATGTGGGGGTTGGAGAGGCATCCTGCTGAGAGCCCTCGTAGGCTGTCTCATAGGCTGGGGGGTAAGGTTCATCCCGGCTCATCCACACTTGGTTGAGACTAGGGGTGCGGCTGGGGGCACGACTGGGTGTGCGGCTGGGTGTTCGACAGGGTGTCTGGCTACAGCCAAGGCTCAGACGGTCCATCTGAATAGACAGGGGGTCCACCTCAACAGACAGACGATCCGTCGTGGGCGCTGGCTGGCGACGCTCCTGCTCGGCATTTCGGCGCTCCGGTTTTAGAATCTTGATGCTGTGGTGAGACTCACGGGAGCGGGCACTCTGGAAGGCCGAGTCAGATGAGTCTGACTCATCTGGGTCCTGATTGATGGAATTTATAGCATTTACAACATAGAATTGAAATACATATAAAATGCACATACTATACAACTGAACGTTCAGTCAAATGCTGGTTGTTCACCTGTCCGGCGCTGCAGGAGCGCGAGCAGTAGATCTGTCCCTGTTTGGGCAGGAAGGGGCGCCCCAGGAGGGAACGCTTACAGCGGGCACAGCAGAAACACTCTTCTGTGGCGTGCCAATGCTGCCCGTCATACGTCATCTGGCCCTGGTCAATGCCTGGGGAAAGGATTAGATCCTGTCAATATGTACCTGGGCTTGAACCAGGGACCCTCTGCACACGTCAACAACTGCGACCCACAAATCCTCTTTACCTATCACTCCACAATAGCCGCCAAGGGAAACAACTACTTCAAGGTCTCAGAGTGAGTGACGTCACCGATTGATATGCTACTAGTGCGCACCCCGCTAACTAGCTAGCCATTTCACTCCGGTTACACTCACCCTCCTTTTGACCTCTTCCTTTTCCTCAGCAACCAGTGATCCGGGTCAACAGCATCAATGTAACAGTATTGCTTCCATCCCTCTCCCCGCTCCAACCTGGCCTCGAACTGTCACGCCCTGATCTCTTTCACCTGTCCTTCTGATTGTCTCCAGACCCTCCAGGTGTCGCTTATTTTACCTGGTGTATTTATCCCTGTGTTTCCTGTCTCTCTGTGCCAGTTCGTCTTGTGTGTTTAAGTCAACCTGTGTGTTTTTCCCGTGCTCCTGCTTTTCTATTCTCTCTTACTAGTCCTCCCGGTTTTGACCTTTGCCTGTTTTTCTGGACTCCCTTCCCACCTGCCTGACCATTCTGCCTGCCCTGACCTCGAGCCCGCCTGCCCTTCTGTACCTCTGGAACTCTGAACTGGTTTGGACCTTTTGCCTGTCCACGACCATTCTCTTGCCTACCCCTTTTGGATTGTTAATAAACATCTTGGACTTTAACCATCTGCCTCCTGTGTCTGCATCGAGGTCTCGCCCTTATAGTACCAACCAGGGACTCTCTGCACACATCAACAACTGACACCCTCGAAGCATCGTTACCTATCGCTCCACAAAAGCCGCGGCCCTTGCAGAGCAAGGGATACAACTACTTCAAGGTCTCAGAGCGAGTGACTTCACTGATTGAAACGTTGCTAGCGTGCACCCCGCTAACTAGCTAGCCATTTCACATCGGTTACAATTAGAATTAGAAATAATACTACTACTTACTACTAATAAGGTTTCAGTGTCGGGATATCACATACTGAGTCTAATGAACCCATTATCTACAGTGAGAGACTGTATCACTCCTCAGTAAGACAACAGCTAATCTGTAAAATATGAGCCTGCAAAATATTTTTATGATATTTACTGGAAGAAGAAATTAAATACAGTACAAACACTGTTTTATTTCCCAGAAGGTGACTGATATTGGGATTTTACTCAAAACTGGGATTATGCGGTCTATATAATAATTTAAAAATACATTAATAGAAAGCCCTCCTCCTAAACCAAGGGAACTAATAGTATTTCACATGGTCCATCTGGACACAACATGGCATCCTCTGGGTCTGAATGGCTCATAGCTTCCCCCTATCTAACTGGATTCTGGGCAGCCGATAATAACCACCTTCATTTCCCTAGCCAGCCATGTCTTAGCACAGCTGAATGATGCACAGGGCTCTGAGTGTTCTGTTCTGCTATCGAGTGACAGCTGCTTTCCAAATGACTTCTACTGTAAATTGGTATGTAATGTTTTCTATTATAAGCTTTAGTCATGAATGCTTGAAGCTATGGATTTCTCTCTCCGATTTGATGACTCTTCTCTCTTAACGACCACAGGGTCCTTGAATGACTCCATTGCGTTTTGTCACACGAAAAACATGTCAATAATGAAATTAGCTGAGACACGGAAAGAAGACGTTAATGACACGGCGAAAGACAACGTGAGATTGGTAGTGTGTGTGGGAACAACACAGTCAAAGAGTGAGGCTGGAAGACAGGGGTTAAGATGCATGTAAAGAGACACAGAGACAAAGAAAGGGTGAAAAATAGAGCAAGGGAAGAAATGGCACAAAGAAAAACAGCGATTGATATAAAGTTAACAAGAGCGACTGAGTGAGATGGCAGGAGACGAACAGCGATGGCGAGAGTGGCAGATACAAAGGGTAAGATAGAAAAACAGGAGAAGGACGCAGGTGCTTTTTGAACAATAGAATCTTTTCCATTACTTATCTATTTCCGTGTCTACACGTACCATGTGATACTAATCAATAGAACGAAAGAGAAGAGTGCAGTAAACGTGCATGCATCGCGTTTAGGAAACATCTCGAACCGTGTACCTATGTGATCACCGCAGGCGTCGCAGTACTCTGCGTACAGGGACTCAAAGCAGTGGCAGCAGTGTGGACGTCCATCCTTCATGATGTAGCGCTGGCCGCCCAGCGGAGCCTCACACTCGTGGCAGCAGAAGTGCTTCATGTGCCAGTGCCTGCCCTCTGCCTCTGTGCACTCATCAGCAAAAATAATCTAACAAAAAGAGTGTGAGAGAGAGAGATAGAGCAAAGATAATCATCAGCAAACATCACCTGAAACTATTAGAGAGACACCAAGCTCATCAGCAAATAATATGTAGAATAATATAATATGCAGGAGAGACAGAGAACAGACTGTCAAACCATAGAACAGCAGAGAGGGAGAGAGATAGACACCAAGAGGTGACAGATTCTGGGCTTGCACGCACCTTAGCATTAGCAGAAATAAGCAAAACTTCTGCAGAGCTGGATAACTGCGGTGTGGAAGGACGGATGAGATCTCTCAACACTCTTTACCCTGTAAAACCCAATCTCACCCTTCTGAGCTCCAGCTAACCCAGCCAACCCTCCCACCACCCCGGGCCTCTAAGCCCAGCCGGGCTCACCTCATCGCAGGCACAGCAGCGGGGTTTGAGTATCTCTGAATGGTGCCGGCCGCAGTAGATCTTCCCTTCCTGGTGAAAGTAGATGAGGTCCACCAGGAGCTCCTCACACATGCTGCACACAAAGCAGTGAGGGTGCCACACCAGGCCGTGGCCTGCCCGTGACGCAAACACCACCATGTCCCCTCCATTTATCTGGCCCCCACACTGAGAGAGAGGGAGCGAGAAAGGGCAGGGGAGACGGGGAGAGGGAGTGAGAGATAAATAGATGAAAAGAGAGAGAACGAGAGAGTCAAAGAAGGGAATTGACCTTAGGGGGGAAGGGGGAGCGAGACGCCAGTTACATGATATAAATAATCCAATCTTTTTAAATGTGCATGACCTAATCACAAAAGGGCTTCTATGGCAAATCCTTAGGATTAGACATCAAACAGAAAACCAAGGCAAGCTGATTATTTTCAAATATTTGATTTTCTTTAGCAAAGATTTTATCCCATTTGCACTATCCTTAGTGCAGTGGTTCCCAAACTTGTTATAGCCCCGTACCCCTTCAAACATTCATCTTCCAGCTGCATACCCCCTCTAGCACCAGGGTCAGCACACTTTCAAATGTTGTTTTTTGCCATCTTAAGCCTGCCACACATACACCATATGACACATTTATTGAACATAAGAACGAGTGTGAGTTTGTCACAACCCGGCTCGTGGGAAGTGACAAAGAGCTCTTATAGGACCAGGGCACAAATAATACACTGCTCAAAAAAATCAAGTGTGTAATGTAGACAAGACAATGTAACTGCAAGTCAATCACACTTCTGTGAAATCAAACTGTCCACTTAGGAAGCAACACTGATTGACAATAAATGTCACATACTGTTGTGCAAATGGAATAGACAAAAGGTGGAAATTATAGGCAATTAGCAAGACACCCCCAATAAAGGAGTGGTTCTGCAGGTGGTGACCACAGACCACTTCTCAGTTCCTATGCTTCCTGGCTGATGTTTTGGTCACTTTTGAATGCTGCCAGTGCTTTCACTCTAGTGGTAGCATGAGACGGAGTCTACAACCCACACAAGTTTCTCAGGTAGTGCAGCTCATCCAGGATGGCACATCAATGCGAGCTGTGGCAAGAAGGTTTGCTGTTTGCTTGTCTGTCAGTGTAGTGTCCAGAGCATGGAGGCGCTACCAGGAGACAGGCCAGTACTTTAGGAGACGTGGAGGAGGCCGTAGGAGGGCAACAACCCTGCAGCAGGACCGCTACCTCCGCCTTTGTGCAAGGAGGAGCAGGTGGAGCACTGCCAGAGCCCTGCAAAATGACCTCCAGCAGGCCACAAATGTGCAGAAACAGACTCCATGAGGGTGGTATGAGGGCCCGACGTCCACAGGTGGGGGTTGTGCTTACAGCCCAACACTGTGCAGGATGTTTGGCATTCGCCAGAGAACACCAAGATTGGCAAATTCGCCACTGGCGCCCTACACACTGAGCACATGAACACATGTGACAGACGTGACAGAGTCTGGAGACGCCGTGGAGAACGTTCTGCTGCCTGCAACATCCTCCAGCATGACCGGTTTGGCGGTGGGTCAGTCATGGTGTGGGGTGGCATTTCTTTGGGGGGCAGCACAGCCCTCCATGTGCTCGCCAGAGGTAGCCTGACTGCCATTAGGTACCGAGATGAGATCCTCAGACCCCTTGTGAGACCATATGCTGGTGCGGTTGGCCCTGGGTTCCTCCTAATGCAAGACAATGCTAGACCTCATGTGGCTGGAGTGTGTCAGCAGTTCCTGCAAGAGGAAGGCATTGATGCTATGGACCGCCTGTTCCCCAGACCTGAATCCAATTGAGCACATCTGAGACATCATGTCTCGCTCCATCCACCAACGCCACGTTGCACCACAGACTGTCCAGGATTTGGCGGATGTTTTAGTCCAGGTCTGGGAGGAGATCCCTCAGGAGACCATCCGCCACCTCATCAGGAGCATGCCCAGGCGTTGTAGGGAGGTCATACAGGCACGTAGAGGCCACACACACTACTGAGCCTCATTTTGACTTGTTTTAAGGACATTACATCAAAGTTGGATCAGCCTGTAGTGTGGTTTTCCACTTTAATTTTGAGTGTGACTCCAAATCCAGACCTCCATGGGTTGATACATTTGACTTACATTGATCATTTTTGTGTGATTTTGTTGTCAGCACATTCAACTATGTAAAGAAAAAAGTATTTAATAAGAATATTTCATTCTTTCAGATCTAGGATGTGTTATTTTAGTGTTCCCTTTATTTTTTTGAGCAGTGTAATATAATAATCAATAATTTTGCTCTTTATTTAGCCATTTATATATAAAACCTTATTTGTTAATCGAAAAATGTGAATAACTAACCACAGGTTAATGAGAACGGTATGTTTGAAAGGATGCATATACAGTTGAAGTCGGAAGTTTACATACACCTTAGCCAAATACATTTAACTCAGTTTTTCACAATTCCTGAAATTTAATCCTAGTAGAAAATTCCTGTCTTAGGTCAGTTAGGATCACCACTTTATTTTAAGAATGTGAAATGTCAGAATAGCAGTAGAGAGAATGATTTATTTCAGCTTTTATTTATTTAATCACATTCACAGTGGGTCAGAAGTTTACATATACTCAATTAGTATTTGGTAGCATTGCCTTAAAATTGTGTAACTTGGATCAAACGTTTCGGGTAGCCTTCCACAAGCTTCCCACAGTAAGTTGGGGGAATTTTGGCCCATTCCTCCTTACAGAGCTGGTGTAACTGAGTCAGGTTTGTAGGCCTCCTTGTTCGCACATACTTTTCAGTTCTGCCCACACATTTTCGATAAGATTGAGGTCAGGGCTTTGTGATGGCCACTACTTCACAAGGTCCTTTGTTGTTGTTCTGGGATTGATTTGCCCTTTTCGCACCAAAGTACGTTCATCTCTAGGAGACAGAACGTGTCTCCTTCCTGAGCGGTATTACCGCTTGCATGATCGCATGGTGTTTATTCATGTGTACTATTGTTAGTACAACGTGTTACCTTCAGGCATTTGGAAATTGTTCCCAAGGATGAACCAGACTTGTGGAGGTCTATCATTTTTTTCTGAGGTCTTGGCTGATTTTTTGGGATTTTCCCTTGATGCCAAGCAACGATGCATTGAATTTGAAGGCAGGCCTTGAAATACATCCACAGGTTCACCTCCAATTGACTCAAATTTGGTCAATTAGCCTATCAGAAGCTTCTAAAGCCATGACATAATTTTCTGGAATTTTCCAAGCTGTTTAAAGGCACAGTCAACATAGTGTATGTAAACTTCTGACCCACTGGAATTGTGATACGGTGAATTAAGTGAAATCTGCCTGTAAACAATTTTTGGAACAATTACTTGTGTCATGCACTAAGTAGATGTCTAACTGACTTGCCAAAACTATAGTTTGTTAACAAGAAATTTGTGGAGTGGTTGAAAAATGAGTTTTGATGACTCCAACCTAAGTCTATGTAAACTTCCGACTTCAACTGTAACTCTGCAATGTTGGGTTGTATTGGAGAGTCTCAGTCTTGAATCATTTGTGTGCTTGTATTTAGTTTTCATGCTAGTGAGGGCCGAGAATCCACTCTCACATACAGTAGGTACATGGTTGCAAAGGGCATCAGCGTCTTAACAGCGCAATTCAGGCAGAATACTCAGAGAGCAGCTCAATCCAGAAATCTGGCAGTGGCTTCTGATGAAATTCCATTTTCACAGAACTGCTTGTTGCAATTTCGATGAGGCTCTCTTGTTCAGATATCGGTAAGTGGACTGGAGGCAGGGCATGAAACGGATAACGAATCCAGTTGTTTGTGTCATCCGTTTCTGGAAAGTTCCTGTGGAATTGCTCACCCAACTAAGTCAGGTGCTTTGGAATATCACATTTGACATTGTCCGTAAGCTTGAGGTCATTTGTACACCAAAAAATCATACAATTATGGAAAGACATGTGTGTTGTCCTTGTTAATGCAGACAGAGAAGCGCTGGCAGCTTCATTAAATAGTACCCCCAAAACACCAGTCTCAACGTCAACAGTGAAGAGGCGACTCCGGGATGCTGGCCTTCTAGGCAAAGTTCCTCTGTCCAGTGTCTGGGTTCTTTTGCCAATCGTAATCTTTTTTTTTTATTGGCCAGTCTGAGATATGGCTTTTTCTTTGCATTTCTGCCTAGAAGGCCAGCATCCCGGAGTCGCCTCTTCACTGTTGACATTGAGACTGGTGTTTTGCAGATACTATTTAAAGAAGCTGCCAGTTGAGGACTTGTGAGGCGTCTCTTTCTCAAACTAAACACTCTAATGTATTTATCCTTTTGCTCAGTTGTGCACCGGGGCCTCCCACTCCTCTTTCTATTCTGGTTAGAGCCAGTTTGCTCTGTTCTTTGAACACAGCGTTGTACGAGATCTTCAGTTTCTTGGCAATTTCTCGCATGGAATAGCCTTCATTTCTCAGAACAAGAATAGACTTGTTTCAGAAGAAAGGTCTTTGTTTCTGGCCATTTTGAGCCTGTATTCGAACCCACAAATGCTGATGCTCCAGATACTCAACTAGTCTAAAGAAGGCCAGTTTTATTGCTTCTTTAATCAGAACAAAAGTTTTCAGCTGTGCTAACATAATTGCAAAAGGGTTTTCTAATGCTCAATTAGCCTTTTAAAATGATAAACTTGGATTAGCTATCACAACGTGCCATTGGAACACAGGAATTATGGTTGCTGATAATGGGCCTACGTAAGCCTATGTAGATATTCCATAAAAAATCGTCTGTTTCCAGCTACAATAGTCATTTACAACATGAGCAATTTCTACACTGTATTTCTGATCAGTTTGATGTTATTTTAATGGACAAAAAATGTGCTTTTCTTTCAAAAACAAGGACATTTCTAGGTGACCCCAAACTTTTGAACGGTAGTGTAAGTGAACCCCAAATCAATTTATTTCTCATCATATTTGTGCCTCTACGATGGTCAAACGTTTCTGTTCTGTTGTTCTGTGCTTTCCCGGGTATGGGGGCAGCAGTTCTTCGGCTGCATCAGAGTCACAACCGTCAGTGTCTATGCTAGCTGGGCTAATAACAAATGTAGAATTACTGATGCTAGCATTGGATGTTTTCGTGGAAGCAGAACAACTTGTGTTGTCGACAGGTGCAGGTGTAGTACTGCTGGTAGTAGCAGTACTACCAGTAGAGTTGGTATGTCTCTACTGACGCGGGCCTTACTTTTTTTTACGATTCATCCATTTTCCAGCAAGCGGAATGAGCAGCAGCTGCGAGAGAGTAACAGTTAATGTGATTGGATGTTAATTATTTGAGTCGGCTACCTGTATTTCACATTGTGTTGCTATTTCGCTGAACACTAGATTGTTTAATTTTATTTTTGGCAGTGAAACGAGGCTACTCAAGCGTGAAAAAAAACCTCACCCAAATGTATAGCCCCGTTGGAAAATATAAATGGACTGTTTGAAAATGTAAAGACTTATTATTGTGATATATATTTTTTTTATTGTTATTTTATATGTGAATCACATTTTTATTTGGCGTACCCCCGACAGCATTGCGTGTACCCCCGTACCCCAGTTTGGGAATACCTGCCCTAGTGGAACCCAATATGTGTCTGCTCTTTATGATGTAGGATTCCTGTGATGATTGTTTTGTGTCAGCAGTGTGTACCTGTTCACAGATGGCCCCACTGACGGACAGTGGGAAAGGGCGGACATTGCCTCGGCCCAGGTTGTCCCTTTTCCTCTGGTTACTGAAGAGCTTGAGCTCCCTCTTTTCCTCGTCGTCCAGGGCGTTACAGTACCGGACCTGACAACCAGATCAACACACTCCATCATCACCATTATCAAACACATCAGCCATACCTGCGTTAATGTGTCAATAGTCACTAGACACAGAGTTTCAGGTAAACTAGTGTGTCACCTCGTTGTCGTGTGGGGGCAGCTGGTGAATCAGCTGTTTGATGCGGTGCTTCTCTCCCGGGCTGTTCACATACGGCACCCTGTCCTCAGGTAGAGAACTGTAGTACTGATGCACCTGACAGGGACACAAACCATAGATGAGTGATTTGATTTGATTTGAGTGGCTAGTGTGGTCCTCCCTTCCTAAAGTAAGACATGTGCATCCCTGTCATTATCTCTGTTGCCGTTGGATGGAAAAGAAAAATGGTTTCTAATGGTCAAATGTCTGTCGATTGAAAGCATACATTGAGTTTTAAAGAGCCCTCCCAGATTAACATGAAAGCAGCTGTTTCTAATGAATTGATCATGGGCTTCATATTCTGCTGTGTTGGTTATTGGTCTGTCCTCCATCAGCCTTATTCTTGAGAGCAATGGCTGGAACCGTGAGTGTCTGGGACAAAGGATCCTGTGGCACTGCAGCAGATGCAGCCATGGAGAGCAATGTTCTCTTTCAATAGCTGACTGATCAAATCAAATCAAACTTTATTTGTCACATGCGCTGAATACAACAAGTGTAGACCTTACCGTGAAATGCTTACTTACAAGCCCTTAACCAACAGTGCAGTTCAAGAAGAGTTAAGAAAACATAAAAAATGATAAAAAGTAACACAATAACATAACAATAACGAGGCTATATACAAGGGGTACCGGTACCGAGTCAGCGTGTGGGGGTACAGGTTAGAGGTAATTTGTACATGTAGGTAGGGGTGAAGTGACTTTGCATAGATTATAAACAGTAAGTAGCAGCAGTGTACAAAACAAATGGGGGGGGGTCAATGTAATAGTCCGGTGGCCATTTGATTAATTGTTCAGCAGTCTTATGGCTTGGGGGTAGAAGCTGTTAAGGAGCCTTTTGGTACTCTTGGTGTGTTTGGAGCATGATAGATCGTTGGTGATGTGGACACCAAGGAACTTGAAGCTCTCGATAAAACCCTGTTGCTATGTAGAACTGAGTCATGTTTTGGATTGTGTTTGTAGAGTGCCGACTGTAGGCCCCTATTCTACTTAGTAATGGGAAAATGAAAAAGTACACTACCAGTCAAAATTTTGGATACACCTACTCATTCAAGAGTTTTTCTTTATTTGTACTATTTTCTACATTGTAGAATAATAGTGAAGACATCAACACTATGAAATAACACATATGGAATCATGAAGTAACCAAAAAAGTGTTAAACAAATCAAAATATATTTTATATTTGAGATTCTTCTAGCCACCCTTTGCCTTGATGACAGCTTTGCACACTCTTGGCATTCTCTCAACCAGCGTCACCTGGAATGCTTTTCCTACAGTCTTGAAGAAGATTCCCACATATGCTGAGTACCTGTTGGCTGCTTTTCCTTCACTCTGAGGTCCAACTCACCCCAAACCATCTCAATTGGGTTGAGGTCGGGTGATTGTGGAGGTCAGGTCATCTGATGCAGCACTCCATCACTCTCCTTCTTAGTCAAATTTCTATTTTTATTTTTTATTTCACCTTTATTTAACCAGGTAGGCTAGTTGAGAACAAGTTCTCATTTACAACTGCGACCTGGCCAAGATAAAGAGCTTGAGCTCCCTCTTACACAGCCTGGAGGTGTGTTGGGTCATTGTCCTGTTGAAAAACAAATGATAGTCCCACTAAGCGCAAACCAGATGGGATGGCGTATTGCTGCAGAATGCTGTGGTAGCCATGCTGGTTAAGAGTGCCTGGAATTCTAAATAAATCACAGACAGTGTCACCAGCAAAGCAAAGCACACCCACACTATCACGCCTCCATCGTTCACAGTGGGAACCACACATGCAGAGATTATTTATTATTTATTTTCTTACCCCTTTTTCTCCCCGATTTTGTGGTATCAATTGTGAGCTGCCCCATGGGTCTCCCGGTCACAGCCAGCTGCGACAGAGCCTGAACTAGAACCCAGAATCTCTAGTGGCACAGCTAGCACTGCGAAGCAGTGCCTTAGACCACTGCACCACTCAGGAGGCTCACTGGTTCTCCTTCTCTGCGTCTCACGAAGACACGGCGGTTGGAACCAAAAATCAAAAATTTGGACTTCCAGATTTCCACCAGTTTAATGTTCATTGCTCGTGTTTCTTTGCCCAAGCAAGTCTCTTCTTCTTATTGGTGTCAATTAGTAGTGGTTTCTTTGCAGCAATTCAACCATGAAGGCCTGATTCACACAGACTTCTCTGAACAATTTATGTTGATATGTGTCTGTTTCGTAATCTTTGTGAAGCATTTATTTGGGCTGCAATTTCTGAGTCCTATGGGACTCCCAAACACAGCCGGTTGTGGCACAGCCTGGGATATGAACTCGGGACCGTAGTAGCACTTTTAGAACTACTGCGCCACTCGGGAGTCCCTGAGGTTGATAACTCTAATGAACTTATCCTCTGCAGCAGAGGCAACTCTGGGTCTTCCTTTCCTGTGGCGGTCCTCATGAGAGCCAGTTTCATCATAGCACATGATGGTTTTTGTGACTGAACTTGAAGAAACTTTCAACGTTTTTGACATTTTTCGCAATGACCAATCTTCAGGTCTTAAAGTAATGATGCAACGTCATTTCTCTTTGTTTATTTGAGCTGTTCTTGGACTTGGTCTTTTACCAAAAAGGGCTATCTTCTGTATACCACCCCTACCTTGCCACAACACAACTGATTGGCTCAATCGCATTAAAAAGCAAAGAAATTCAACAAATTAACATATAACAAGGCACATATGTTAACTGAACTGCATTCCAGGTGACTACCTGGTTGAGAGTATGCCAAGCGTGTGCAAAGCTGTCATCAAGCGAAAGGGTGGCTACTTTGAAGAATCTAAAATCTAAAATATATTTTGATTTGTTTAATAGTTTTTGGATTTTTACATGATTCCATATGTGTTATTCCATAGTTTTGATGTCTTCACAATTATTCTACAATGTAGAAAATACAAAAAATAAAGAAAAACCCTTTGAATGAGTAGGTGTGTCCAAACATTTGGCTGGTACTGTATCTATGGTATCTATGACTTTACTGTAGGCGACAATCAAAGTAATTACAGGCATTCAGTTAAACTTGTTTAGCTAAAGTCACTTGATGAAATGGAGGGGAAACGCTTCAGGTAATTATTCTCCAAGAACACAATGATCTGATCGTATTATTATAATGATTTGCAACATAATCCTTGACACATACAGAGCAGATCTAAACTAAAATCATATTGTGGCTCACACCTCCCACATGAAAAAAAATTACAGTTTACCATAGAATTGTTCAGTACTTACTATATAATTCTGTAGTGAGCTGTATTATACTTAAAGCAATAAGGCACAAGGGAGTGTGGTATAAGGACAACATACCACAGCTAAGGGCTGTTCTTAGGCACTTCGCATCGCTGTAGTATATTGGCCATATACCACAAACCTCCGTGGTGCCTTATTGCTAGTATAAACTGATTACCAATGTATTTAGAGCAGTAAAGATACATGTTTTTTCATACCCGTGGTATACCATGGCTGTTAGCCAATCGAACTTCCCAATTTATAATGTAGAATACCCTACTCCACACTGTAGTATCCCTCGATCATGTGTAATACTTACTATATAATGTTGTAGTATACTTTAAAATACTATACTACACTCTGTAGTATCCCTCGATCGTGTAGTGCTTACTATATAATTGTGTAGTATAGTACAGTATACTACACTACACACTGTAGTGTCCATCGATCATGTAGTGCTTAATATAAAACTGTGAAGTATACTATAGAATACTATACTGCATGCTGTACTATCCCCGTATTATGTGTAGTCCTTACTATAGCATTTTGTAGTATACTGTTGAATACTTTAGTAAATAATACAGTATTATCTCCAAAAAACACTGTGTAACTACTACAGTATTTCCACACTACAGTGTCTGCAAAACAAACAACATTTAAAAAAACATATAGTAACACTACAGTATTCACTTTGCATATACCTCACCCATTCCCTTCCCCATATCCCAATTTGTGCCTCCCATGAATGAGAAACCTACATGCCAAGTATAGACCATATGTTATGTTCCCTACAGGCAATAGAGGAGCCCTCTCGATATGGATTGTCAAGATAGTGGAAAGTGAAGTTTTGTTTGAAACTGCTAGGCAGTCGGGTGAAGATAATAGCACAGAGAGTGAGAACGAGTAGGGTACAGAGGCGAAGAAGAAGGTCAACAAGAGATGTAGTTGTTGCGGTGGAAGCTAGCAAACCCCCTAGACTCGTTTTTTTAATAGGAGTGAGGGTATTGGACCAATGCTACCAGGGAAATCCATTTAACGTCTCGAGGAAAATCTGGAATGTGTTGGAGGAAAGTGTTGAGAGTCACAAGAAGTGGTGTTATTTAGATTTCTTTTGTGTGTGTCTGCGTAGCAGAGGAAGCGGGTCATACGTCTCATAAAGATATCAAAGTAGAGTGTTTCCTGTATGGATTCTCAAAGCAAGGCGCCTGTCAAGGGTATCATTTCTGGGGTGGCGCATGAGAAAAGGCAGAGGATACTGTAACTGAAGACATACTGTAGATGGAGTGGTTGGTGCCCGTTGACTGATCTGAGAGGTGGATGGAGAAATAAAAATCCCTTCATCCATACTACTGTTCTTTGATGAAGAATTTCTCCCTTCTCATATAAAGATAGGATTCATGAAATATCCTGTAAGAGCTTTTGTGCACAAGCCCCTTCAGTGTCATAAATGCAGAAGATTTTGTCATCTGTCAAGTGTGTGCAGACGGGAAGAGTATAGTATGCCCAGATTAAGTGAAATGCTGGAAATGCTGAAATGCTGCTGTGGTGGCGAACACACCCCCTAAATTCCTGGAGTGCCCTGTTAGGGTGAAGGAGATCGAGGTGGCAAGAGTAAGGGGTGTCTAGCTTGTTCGCTATCTGGAGGCGGCGAGAAGAACGGAAGGAACGAGTTGCAAGCAAGGAACAAAGGTTGTAGAGCCACCACCACAAGTGAAGGTTTCTCATAAAATGTTACATGTTAAAAAGGTGGACATTTGGCTATTTATTACATTGGTCATAAACTGTACAGCACAATGCGAGAAGAGAAAATTGGAATCATTGTGAAAGCAGCTGAAATTTCACAGCTGAGGCCTTCCAAGAAATCCTGTTGGTTAATGTTCTTCCCTCACAGGCCCCCGAGCCTGTGTAGGGATGAATTTTGGAATGGACTGTGATTGAAGAAGTGGGATGGGTTTTGTTTGTTGACGTGTCAATTTTCGATATTTGGTATGATGTCATTTTCCCCCTTTCCCGCAATGTTTTTTTAAATTATATTTTTTGATTCCATTAATAATAATGCACCATTAACTGTCACGATCGTCGTTGGAAGCATACTCGGACCAAAGCGCAGCGTGATCTGGGTTCCACATATTTATTTAATGAAACGCACAAAAAAAACAATAAAGAATAACCGAAACGTGACGTTCAGGAGTGCTCACAGGCAACAACACAAAAACAAGATCCCACAAAACACAGTGGGGAAATGGCTGCCTAAATATGATCCCCAAATAGAGACAACGATAAACAGCTGCCTCTGATTGGGGACCATACCAGGCCAACATAGAAAAAAACAACCTAGAATACCCAGCCTAGTCACACCCTGACCTAACCAACATTGAGAATAAAAAGGCTCTCTATGGTCAGGGCGTGACATTCACGTTGGATGCCAATCACCGTTAAACTATCGAAGAAGTAGAGCAGAAGCTCTGAACTATCCGTTTAGACCTACCTACTTACAGGTTATGGAAAATGTGCTCTTTTAGCAATTATCCAGTAGGTTTCCTCAATGTGAAAGACCAAACTTCTATGTCAAACATAATAAAACAAAAACAGTATAGTAAATACAACAGTATAATACAGTCACGTCTGCAAAAACACTGCAGTAAATACAACAGTTTAATACACTAATGTCCCCCAAAACACGGCAGTAAATACTACAGTATGCTAGTCATGTCCGCAAAAACACTGTAAATACTACAGTAGAGTCTGAAATAACCCTACAGTGAATACTATAGTATATAAATATAGCAATACTACAGTATTTATACCATAGAATACTATAGTATTTTTCATTTTGCACCAAAACACTAAGGCTCTCCAATCCTGTAGAAAACAATCACTTAGGCAACAGTAGAACTAACCAAACTAAGTTGTCTTGATTTCATTAATCTCCTGTCGGTTCAGAGAAAGGCCACAGCTTCCATCAGCATCCTGTCAAGATGGCTGACTAGAGAAAATAACTATCATCAGCAATGCCTGTCGTCTATTAATAGAGCCCCGGGAGCGAGCGAGGGAGCGAGCGAGCGAGCAAGGGCGGGAGGTACAGCACTTTACTGTGGAGACAGGAGTTTTAACTTCAGCCTGATTGACCTGAGAACAAACACAGAACTAATTTCTCCATCATCTGGACAGCTCCCGTTCATGGAAAGCACAAGGATTGCTTATGTCTGTGCTATTTTCTCTCTGTGCAGGAAGTTTACGCTTTAGTTTGTTCCAATTTTGTTCCTGATCGAATAAAAACATTGCAATGCAACAAACAGCATAAAATGAAATGATTTGAATGAACCATTATTTAACCAGGGATTCATGCTGAGACCACGGCCTCTTTTGCATATGAGCCCTGCATGAACACATCCATAAACAACATTTACACTATACATAGCTACAGTATATACTGTACACATCAATTACACAATACATGGGAAGCAAACACAAAACATGAAAAACAAAACACATTCTTCCGCCCTCTAACATCCACCGGAATTGCCCTAGAGCAGGGGTCTCCAACCGTTCCTAGAATGAGAGCTACTTAAAGAAATGTTACGAGCTAGTAATTTTTTCCAGCTTTCAAATAGGTACGTCCTTCTCTTCTCCTCTCCACCCCGGGTCTTTAGTTTACAAGAGAAAGTAGTGTACTATGTTTCTGTCAATATACCTGGTAAAATAATGGTTCATAAACAACTGTAAGGGGGGGCCCTATAAAATCTATGATTTTTTCCACAAATTCTGTTTTATATTTTTCCAAATTTTGTTTCTCAGTTTTATTATTCCTGGTTATAGATTTTCATTTGTATTTCACTCCCAGAATTACAATAGTTCATAGAGAAACTAACGGTTTTCGTCGTCTGAAGAAGAGGAATCGGACCAAAGGGCAGTGTGGTAAGTGTTCATGCTTTTTATTGAAACTGAACACTATAACAAAATAACAAAGAGAATAACCGAAACCGAAACAGTCCTGTCAGGTGCAAAACACTAAACAGAAAATAACTACCCACAAAAACCATGTGGGAAAAGGCTACCTAAGTGTGGTTCCCAATCAGAGACAACGATAGACAACTGTCCCTGATTGAGAACGATACCCGGCCAAAACAAAGAAATACAAAAACATAGAAAAAGAACATAGAATGCCCACCCAAATCACACCCTGACCAAACCAAAATAGAGACATAAAAAGCTCTCTAAGGTCAGGGTGTGAAAAAAACAACAGAATTGAAGCTGTGGACAATAAAAGGCCACTCTAAAATGTGCAGTTTTGTCACACAACACAATGCCAAAAATTGGCATGCTGACTGCAGGAATGTCCACCAGAGCTGTTGCCAGAGAATTTGGTACCACGTTCAACCAGCCTCAAAACTGCATACCATGTGTAACCACGCCAGCCCAGGACCTCCACATCCAGCTTCTTTACCTTCGGGATTGTCTGAGACCAGCCACCTGGAAAGCTGATGAAACTGTGGGTTTTCATAACCCAAGAACATTTGCACAAACTGTCAGAAACCATCTCAGGGAAGCTCATCTGCATGCTCGTCATCCTCACCAGGGTCTTGACCTGACTGCAGTTCGGCGTCCTAAATCAACTTTAGTGTGCAAATACTCACCTTCTATGGCAACTGGCATGCTGGAGAAGTGTGCTCTACATGGATGAATCCCGGTTTCAACCTTTTATGGCAGATGGTAGACAGCGTGGCAGTATGGCGTTGTGTGGGCAAGCTGCTTACCAATGTCAACATTGTGAACAGAGTGCCCCATGTTGGCGGTGGGGTTATGGTATGGGCAGGCATAAGCTTCGGACAACAAACACAACTGCATTTTGAATGCACAGAGATACTTTGATGATATCTTCTTATGGCTGCAAGGCAAAGTGTTGAGTAGCCAGTGAAATCGTGCTCATTTCAAACGGCCTCCTACTCAAATCTTGCTCGTACAATATGAATATTATTATTCTTTTTGGATAGAAAACACTTTCCAGTTTCTAAAAGAGTTGGAATTATTTCTCTGAGTGAAACAGAAGTCCTTCTGCAGCACTTTTCCTGACCAGGAAGTGAAATGTCAGAAATCGATGCTCTTTTCAAATTGATGCCTATACATGGTCTTAACACTTAGGAGTCTGCTGACACTCTATACGCCTTCCTATTGGTGTAAAGAGGATGTCAGAGAAGAATTTTTTTTGCTCCTCTTGGTCTGTGGTGGAAAAAAACCTATTTCTTTGACGTGTCGGTCCACTTCCGGTACTCTGAAGGAAGTGGGATTGACATCTGTTTTGGCTTGGTAACGAACGGCTAACGTCTCCGGCTCGATTTTTTTTTGATACATGTGACCATATCATCGTAATGTATGTTTTTTCAATATAGTTTAATCAGATTATTGAAACTTTATTCGGAAGTTTTGCCTTGTTCCGTCCTCTGACTGTGTTTAAGTTGGAGAAATTTATGCCACTCGGCTAGTGCCAATGCTAATTGAAGAGGGACATTTGCCATTCTGAATCGAAACAACGACTCATCTGGACAGAGGACACGTTCTTCAACATTCTGATGAAAGATCAGCAAAAGTAAGACCCATTTTATGATGTTATTTCATATATCTGTCGTGCATGTGAACTGGCCGTGGGCGCCCAATTATTTCTGTCTATTGTAGCTACGCTAATATAGCGATACATTTTGTTTGCGCTGTAAAACATTTAATAAATCGGAAATATTGTTTGGAATCACAAGATGCCTGTCTTTCAATTGCTGCAGACTATGTATTTTTCAGAAATGTTTTATGATGAGTAATTAGCTATTTGACGTTGGTGTCTGTAAATATTCTGTCTGCTTTCGGTGCAATTTCGGATTGTAGCTGAAATGTAAACTATGGTTTATACATGAAATATGCAAATTTTTCGAACAAAACATATGCTATACAATAAATATGTTATCAGACTGTCATCTGATGAATTTGTTTCTTGGTTAGTGGCTATTTATATCTTTATTTGGTCGAATTTGTGATAGCACCTGATGGAGTAAGAAACTGATGGAGTTAGAAAAAGTTGTGTCTTTTGCTAACGTGGTTAGCTAATAGATTTACATATTTTGTCTTCCCTGTAAAACATTTTAAAAATCGGACATGTTGGCTTGATTCACAAGATGTGCACCTTTCATCTGGTGTCTTGGACTTGTTAATGTGTGAAAGTTAAATATAAAAAAAAAATAGATTTTGAATTTCGCGCCCTGCACTTTGAGCTGGATGTTGTCATAAGTGTACCGGTGTCGGGCTGCCCCCGTAAAAACATATCCTGAGGCCCATTGTCGTGCCATTTATCCGCCGCCATCACCTCATGTTTCAGTATGATATTGCACGGCCCCATGTCGCAAGGATCTGTACACAATCCCTGCAAGCTGTAAATGTCCCAGTTCGTCCATGGCCTGCATTCTCACCCATTGAGCATGTTTGGGATGCTGTGGATTGACGTGTACAACTGCATGTTCCAGTTCCCGTCAACATCTAGCAACTTCGCACAGCCATTGAAGAGGAGTCGGACAATATTCCACAGGCCACAATCAACAGTCTGAAAAATTCTATGTGAAGGAGATACTGACTGATTTTCTGATTCCTTCCTTTTTTTAAGGCATCTGTGAACAATATATGCATTTCTGTATTCCCAGTCATGTGAAATCCATAAATTAGGGCCTAATGAATTTACTTTAATTGACTGATTTCCTATGAACGGTAACTCAGTAAAATCTTTGAAATTGTTGCATAAAGCATTTATATTTTTGTTCAGTAGATACAAATTATATACTTACTCATGATATACTTGTCACGACTTCTGTCAAAGTTGATGCCTCTCCTTGTTCGGGCGGTGTTTGGCGGTCGACGTCGCCGGTCTTCTAGCCATCCCTGATCCATTTTTCATTTTCCATTTGTGTTGTCTTGTTTTCCCACACACCTGGTTTCATTTCCCTCATTATGTGTTGTGTATTTAGCCCTCTGTTTCCCCCATGTCTTTGTGCACAATTGTTTATTGTTAGGTCGGTACGTTTCCGGCTGGTTTATTCCCGAGTGCTGTTTTTCCCGGGTGCTGTTTTACCCGTGTTTAGTGACAACCGTTATTTTGTTCGCACATTGGGTTTGTTACTTTTTGCATTTGCCTTTATTAAAGTGCGTTGTTCACTCATCTCTGCTCTCCTGCGCCTGACTTCATGCACCAGCTACACCCACCGCCTGACACAATCACGCACCCCAATCGTCATGGAGTCAGCAGGAGCAGGTACCCCTGTTATTGGGGTCGAGGAGCGCGTCCAGGAGCAAGTGGTGATGCTTCATCAGCTCGGCGCCACCATGGATTGCGTCATAAAGACTATGGATCGCTGGGAGAGAAACGGAGGTCCTCCAGCGTCTCCGCCAGAGCAAACAAGGCCTCCAGTACTCGCCCCTCTTTCACCCGGTCCCAGTGGGATTCGTCTGAACCTCCCTAGGGAGTAGGATGGGACGGTTGCACAATGTCAGGGCTTCCTATTACAACAGGAGCTCTACCTAGCAACCGTCCACCCGGCGTTTTTGGACCGAGAGAGGGTGTCCACCGTCGTCTCATGCCTCTCAGGGAGAGCCCTGGAGTGGGCCAACGCCATGTGGGAGGAAGGAGATGCGGCGCTGGACCACTTCAAAGATTTCACCCGCCAAATCCGGGCAGTCTTCGACCACCCGCATGAGGGTAGAGCGGCGAACGTCTTATACATCTAAGGCAGGGGAGCCCAGGAGTTCGCTCTGGACTTCCGGACCCTGGCCGCTGGCGTGGGATGGAACAACAGGGCCCAGATCGACCACTATCGTTGCAGTTTGCACGAGGACGTCCGTCGGGAGTTGGCCTGCAGGGACACCACCCTCACTTTTGATCAGCTGGTGGACCTGTCCATTCAGTTGGATAACCTGCTGGCTACCCGCGGACGTCCAGATCAGGGTCTGTCGGTTCCATCCCCCAGTACCACCGCTCCGACGCCCATGAGGTGCTGCGCTTAGGGAGACCGGAGGAGGTTCCGTTTCAGGCACTATCTGTGGCCGCAGAGGGCACACTGCTGGTCGGTGCTGAGGAGGTTCCTCTGGCAGTCGAGGCAGCAGGCAGGGCACTCTCGCGTCACCCCAGGTGAGCAGGCACCATGCTCACCCAGAGCTCTCTGTTGCCCACATGTTTTTGAATGTTACTTTTCCTGAGTTTTCCCCACATTCCCAGCATAAGGCGCTCATCGATTTAGGTGCAGCTGTGAATTTCATTGACAGATCATTTGCCCATAGATTAGGGATCCCCATTGTTCCAGTGGATATGCCCTTCCCAGTTCACGCCCTAGACAGTCGACCATTAGGGTCCGGGTTGATTAGGGAGGTCACCGCGCCCCTGGGCATGGTGACGCAAGAGAGTCATAAGGAGAGAATCTGTCTCTTCTTTAATGATTCTCTTGCGTTTCCCATGGTGCTAGGCCTAACCTGGTTAGTCTGTCATGATCCCACTGTTTCGTGGCAATGGAGGGCTCTCACTGGGTGGTCACAAGAGTGGTCGGGGAGGTGTTTAGGGGTTTCCGTTAGTGCTACTACGGTGGAAAGTAAAGACCAGATCTCCACAGTGCGCATTCCCCCTGAATATGCCAATTTGGCTCTCGCCTTCTGTAAGAAGAAGGCGACTCAATTGCCACCCCATCGACAGGGCGATTGTGCGATAAATCTCCTGGTAGACGCTACACTTCCCAGGAGTCACGTGTATCCCCTGTCACAGGCGGAGACGGTGGCTATGGAAACATATGTCTCCGAATGCCTGCGTCAGGGGTACATTCGGTCATCCACTTCACCCTTCTCCTCGAGTTTATTTTTTTTGAAGAAGAAGGAGGGAGGTCTGCACTCATGTATTGACTATCGAGGTCTAAATCAAAACACGGTGAGGTACAGTTACCCGCTACCTCTCATCGCCACGGTGATTGAGTCAATGCACGGGGCGCGCTTCTTCACGAAACTAGATCTCAGGAGCGCGTACAACCTGGTGCGTATCCGGCAGAAAGACGAGTGGAAGGAGGCGTTCAGTACCACCTCAGGGCATTATGAGTACCTCGTCATGCTGTACGGGTTGATGAATGCTCCATCAGTTTTCCAAGCCTTTGTAGACAAGATTTTCAGGCACCTGCACGGGCAGTGGTGTATATTGATGACATTCTGATATACTCTGCTACACCCGCCGAGCATGTGTCCCTGGTGCGCAGGGTGCTTGGACGATTGTTAGAGCATGACCTGTACATTAAGGCTGAAAAATGCCTGTTCTCCCAGAAGGCCGTCTCCTTCCTAGGGTACCGCATTTCCACATCAGGGGTGGAGATGGAGAGTGACTACATTTCAGCCACGCACAATTGGCCGACTCCCACCACGATAAAGGAAGTGCGGCGGTTTTTAGGGTTTGCCAATTGCTACCGGAGATTTATCCGGGGTTTTGACCAGGTGGCAGCTCCCATTACCTCACTGCTGAAGGGGGGTCCTGTACGTTTGCAGTGGTCAGCTGAGGCGGACAGGGCTTTTGCTCACCTAAGGGCTGTGTTTACCTCGGCTCCCATGCTAGCCCATCCGGATCCTCCTTTTCGTTCATCGTGGATGTGGACGTGTCCGAGGCTGGGATCCGCTCGGCGCTCGGGCACGCCACCGAAGCTCCGCCCCTGTTCTTACTTCTCGAAGAAGCTCAGCCCGGCGGAGCGGAACTATGATGTGGGGGACCGGGAGTTGTTTGCTGTGGTGAAAGCCTTGAAGGCGTGGAGACACTGGCTTGAGGGGGATAAACACCCTTTTCTCATCTGGACTAACCACCGCAACCTGGAGTACATCCGGGCAGCAAGGAGACTGAATCGTCGTCAGGCAAGGTGGGCCACGTTTTTTATCTGTTTTGTGTTTAACCCTGTCCTACAGACCAGGTTCCCAAAATGTGAAGGCAGACGCACTGTCCCGGCTGTATTACACAGAGGAGCGACTCATGGATCATACTCCCATACTCTCGGCCTCCTGACTGGTAGTGCCGGTCGTGTGGGAGCTGGACGCGGACATTGAGCAGGCGTTATGTACAGAGCACGCTCCCCTCCAGTGTCCAGCTGGGCGTCTGTACGTTCCGTCTGCTGTCCGCGACCGGCTGATCTGTTGGTCCCACACGTCACCCTCCTCTGGTCACCCTCCTCTGGTCATCCTGGTATCGGTCGGACGGTGCCCTGTTTTAGTGGGAAGTACTGGTGGCCCACTTTGGCTAAGGACGTGAGGGTATATGTATCCTCCTGCTTGGTGTGTGTCCAGTGCAAGGCTCCTAGGCACCTGCCCAGAGGTAAGTTACAACCTTTATCCGTTCTACAACGGCCGTGGTCGCACCTGTCGCTAGATTTCCTGACCGATCTTCCTCCCTCACAGGGTAACACCACGATCCTGGTCGTTGTGGATCATTTATTTAAGTTCTGTTGTCTCCTCCCTTTGCCCGGTCTCCCTATGGCCCTACAGACTGCGGAGGCCTTGTTCCCACACATCTTCCGGCACTACGGGGTGCCTGAGGATATAGTGTCTGATCGGGGTCCCCAGTTCACGTCGAGGGTCTAAAGGGCATTCATGGAACGTTTGGGGGTCTCCGGTCAGCCTTACCTTGGGTTTTCACCCCGAGAGTAACGGGCAGGTGGAGAGAGTGAACCAGGATGTGGTAGGTTTCTGAGGTTCTATTGCCAGGACCGGCCGGGGGAGTGGGCAGCGTTCATGCCCTGGTTAGAGATGGCCCAGAACTCGCTCCGCCACTCCTCCACTAACCTTTCCTCTATCCAGTGTGTATTGGGGTATCAGCCTGTCCTGGCTCTTTGGCATCAGAGTCAGATCGAGGCTCCTGCGGTGGATGACTGGTTCAGGCACGCAGAGGAAACGTGGGACGCCGCCCATGTTCACCTTCAGCGCGACCGTCACTGCAGTGAGGCCCCGGTGTTCGTACCGGGGGACCGGGTCTGGCTCTCGACCCGAAACCTGCCTTTCCGCCTGCCCTGCCGGAAGCTGGGTCCGCGGTTTGTGTAGCCATTTAAAGTCCTGAGGAGAGTGAACGAGGTATGTTATAGGTTACAGCTTCCCCCCGATTACCGCATTAACCCCTCGTTCCATGTGTCTCTCCTCAGGCCGGTGGTGGCTGGCCCGCTCCAGGAGTCTGAGGTGCGGGAGGTTCCTCCGCCCCCTCTGAACATCGAGGGGGCCCCAGCGTACTCCGTTTGTTCCATACTGGATTCGAGACGTCGGGCTAGAGGCCTTCAGTACCTCGTGGACCGGGAGGGGTATGGTCCGGAGGAGAGATGCTGGGTTCCGGTGGAGGACATTATGGACCCTTCAATGCTGCAGGAGTTCCACCGTCTCCTTCCGGATCGCCCTGTGCCTCGTCCCCGAGGCCGGTGTCGGCGCGCTGCTGGAGCCGCGTGTCAAGGGGGTAATCTTCTGCCGAATTCGATGCTTCTCCTTGTTCGGGCGGTGTTCGGCAGTCGACGTCGCCGGTCTTCTAGCCAACGCTGATCCATTTTCCATTTTCCATTTGTGTTGTCTTGTTTTCCCACACACCTGGTTTCATTTCCCTCATTATGTGTTAGTGTATTTAGCCCTCTGTTTCCCCCATGTCTTTGTGCGTGTTTGTTTGTTGTAAGTGCTTGTGCACATGTTGACTGGTGCGCGCCGGGTTTTGTACACGTGTTGTTATTTTTGATGCCTTTGGTTTTGCCATTAAACTGCTCCGGCTATTACCTAGTTCTGCTCTCCTGCGTCTGACTTCCCTGCCACCAGTTACGCACCCCTTACAGCAAATGGGTCTGCCAAATGGACAATGACCCCAAGCATACTTCCAACGTTTTGGAAAAATGGCGTAAGGACAACAAAGTCAAGGTATTGGAGTGGCCATCACAAAGCCCTGACCTCAATCCTATAGAAAATGTGTGGGCAGAACTGAAAAAGCGTGTGCGAGCAAACACTCCATTCACCCTAGTCATAGACTGATCT
This sequence comes from Salvelinus fontinalis, assembly GCF_029448725.1. NCBI lineage: Eukaryota > Metazoa > Chordata > Actinopteri > Salmoniformes > Salmonidae > Salvelinus > Salvelinus fontinalis. The sequence continues at coordinate 48,044,479 of NC_074695.1, forward strand.
CTCTTCTACCGCAAGGCAAGCGGTACTGGAGCGCCAAGTATAGGTCCAAAAGACTCCTTAACAGCTTCTACCCCCAAACCATTAGACTGCTGAACAGCTAATCTAATGGCTACCTGGACTATTTGCATTGCCCCCCCCACCCCCATTTTTACGCTGCTGCTAATCTCTGTTTATTATCCATGCATAGTAACTTTACCTCTAGCTATACTTTACTTTAAAAAAATGTTTGACTTTTTCTAAACACTTTTTTTCTTAGAACTGCATTGTTGGTTTAAAGGGCTTGTAAGTAAGCATTTCACTGTAAGGTACCTGTTGTATTCGGCGGTGACAAATACAATTTGATGTGATTTGATTACAACAGTGATTGTTTATTTGTGTCAATTAATCCCATAAGGTTGCCAACTGGCGATTTTCATTCATTCATTCATCAAGCATGTCACACATATTATCTAGATACTGACTGTAAACACTTGGTTGCCTATAGCGACACCCCAAAAGAAAAGGCTTTACATGTGCCAAGTGAACCTGCAACCACAACAATTCAATAAGAGTAATAATAATAATAATAGGATCTTCATTACAGGGACATGGCTCTGAATTTACACCGCAGCACCTCCCCCATAAGCATGTCGGTCTCTTCTATAGATGTTATATCCTTGTATTTCTACTGCTGTATCATCAAATTAATTATCTAAGTGACTCTCAGAAATGGCTAATATATGAATGTTATCTGATGTTAGCAAGTTATTCATTTCATGAACCTTATTTCTAAGGCTACATATATTAATATGGGCTATTTTCAGCCCTTTCCTTGGGTAGCTTATCAGAGATAGAGATAATATGGAAAAGTAATAGAAAAATATATACATTCAGCAGTCCATTAATCAATTGGTGTGTGTGTGTGTGTGTGCTGCGGGGTTGAAGCTACGAACCCATAGGTTTGGCTCTCATCCCTTCCAGGCTTCTGGGAGGGAGAGTGGACAATGAGCCTGTCATAGTGGATGTAAGTAATGTCCCCACGTGCTCTGGCAGCTTTCATGGCAGGGATAAGTTATTTCCTCTTTTGGTGCACAGCTTCACGATAGTCCTTGTTGAGGAAGATATATGTTCCACTCAAGTTCTTGGCTATTACCAGAACAGCTACCTTGTCCTTGAACCTCAGGAACTTTACCACTATCGGCCTGGGTTTTCCAGCCCTATGGGCGCGCTCCACCTCAATCTTCCTGTGGTCCATCTTCAATTTCTCAGAGATTATTTCCCTCACTTTGTCCTCGGACTACGTTCAGGTCTCATGTGGAGATTCTGCAATTCCGTCCACAACCTTGTTGTTGCGGCTTGATTGTCGCTCGAGATTTGATTCCTCCATCATTGTTATTTATCATGGATTCACACACAGAACTGATGTCCTCTCTCAATGACTTACAGATTGCTGTCATCTTGCCGTTTTCCTGACCCTGGGAGAACTGCAAGCTGTTCTTCAGATCCTGGACCTCTCTGGTCAGGTCGTCCATTCTTTTATTAGTTGAATCCACCAGTATTTGGACAAAACACTTGAAGCTATTTTCTGCTTACAGAACTCTTTGTGTTTGTTTAAAAGATCCTTCAACTGTGATAGAGAAACACCACTGTCCTCAACGGTACTCCCGCCGGCTTTGGTATTTGTCATGGTAGCTATAAACCATGTACTCCTCGCAGTTCCAGACAGGGCAGGTCACAAGGAAGATTGAAAACAACAACAAATAGCAGGGATCTAGACAGCCACAAACCCGGACAATCCGCGGTCCCAGCCACAATGGCTAACCGCGTTGTGGGCTGCAGTCACGGGCTCCAGTCACAGGCTGCTAGCATGAAAGGCAGCTAGCTAGCCTATCATGCTATGCCAAATAGGTCCTCAGACCCGGCCTTGGTCGGCAGGATCATTGGACAGAGAGTAGCAGTCCCAGCTACTGATGCTTACTGCATCACATGATCCAAACTCAAAAGTTATCCAGCTACTAAGAAACTTTCCAATACACTTTCAAAACAACAAACTATCCAAAACAACAAACCAAGCTCTCCCTGGTTCCACGTTCAACAGGAAGGGATTTGAAACAATTACAATAATTGAAGCTCTGACAGAGCCTGGTCAGCTGTGGGGGCAATAGCATACACCACAGTGTCATCTGCATACAGATGAAAGTTTGAATTATTACAGATACAGTAAACCAATATTGTTTGAAAGGTTGCTGGATCGAATCCCCAAGTTGACAAGGTAAAGATCTGTTTTTCTGCCCCTAAACAAAGCAGTTAACCCACTGTTCCCCGGGCGCCGAAGACGTTGATGTCGATTAAGGCAGCCCACCACACCTCTCTGATTCAGAGGGGTTAAATGCGGAAGACACATTTCAGTTGAAGGCATTCAGTTGTACAACTGACTAGGTATCCCCCTTTCCCCTTTCATGTAAATAGTGAAAAGAACTGTACCAAGAACCGATCCCTGTGGGACACCCTTTGTTATGTGTTCTGTCCTTACATTTATTTTCAAACCATCTACATGTTGCCTGGTTCAGACCAATTGATGAAAGCCTCTGAATAAGTAATGAGTGTTCTACTGTGTTGAATGCTTTAGACAGGTCCAAAGAAGTAGCATAGATGGTGCTATGACCAGGTCTGAAACCTGACTGGTGTACATTTAGAATACATGTTATAATAAAAAATGATCTAAGCTGAGTATTTTCAATCAAATCAAATCAAATGCTATTTGTCACACCGCCAAATACAACAGGTGTAGACCTTACAGTGAAATGCTTACTTACAAGCCCTTAACCAACAATGCAGTTTTAATTTAATTAAAAAATATATATATATATAAAAGTAACAAAGAATTAAAGACCACTGAAATGTTTTTTTTTTTCTTTTTTTTTACCTTTATTTAACCAGGCAAGTCAGTTAAGAACAAATTCTTATTTACAATGACGGTCTATCCGGGAACAGTGGGTTAACTACCTTGTTCAGGAGCAGAACAACATATTTTTACCTTGTCAGCTCGTGGGTTTCGATCCAGCAACCTTTCGGTTACTGGCCAAATGCTCTAACCACTAGGCTACCTGCTGCCCCCAAAATACAAAATACAACCATAATTTCATTACTTTCATATTTTCATGTCTTTCAGACAATGCATTCCACAGATTATCCTCCAGCTCATCTTCAGTTTGGTCATGGTTTCTGTCTTTTTCTCCTCTATTCTTCTCTCCTCAAACCACACGTGGCACTCAGCGCATGATCGAGGGGATTGAAAATTAATTAACCATCAGTTCTGTTGCTCGTTTACCGTGGGTAGTTGGGTTAAAGAGGTAACAGAGAGGTCAGAATTGGGTTGTGCACCTGTTCAGGGCTGAGACCGAGGGGTGTAGTCAGCAGTGTAAGAGAAGGGGAAAAAAGGGGTACAAAAGAGTGGGTAACAGAGAGGTGGGTAGTGTACCTGTTCAGGGCTGAGGCCAGGGGGCACCCAGGCGTATTCCTCCAGCGCGCAGCCTGAGTCGTCGTCAGAAGTAGAGTTCCTCTGGAAGTCGTACATCAACTTGGTGACACTCTTATCCATCTCCAGAGACATGGCCCTCACCACATGCTCCTCACTGGGACTCTTAGAGTGGACGCCAGTCTTCTTTTAGCAGAGAGTGTGAGAGAAAGGAGAAGGGGAGAGAGAGAGAGAGTGAAAGAGAGGGAGAGAGAGAGAGAGAGAGGGAGAGTGAGAGAGAGGGGGGAGTGAGAGAGGGAAAAGGGGAGTGTGCGAGAGAGCACAAGAGAGGGAGAGGGAAAAAGAGAAAGTGAAGAGAGCATGAGAGAAATAGAGAGATATAATAATTAGTATTCTAGACTACAGGCTGAGGGCTCAGATTTCCCAGCGGCATACATCAGGGCTATGGCAGATATATTAAAACATTTTAAGCAATTTGTCACAAGCAATTACACATGAATATTGTACAGAGACACACACACTAACGCACACATTGGCTCAGACTTTATTAAAACTGTCAAAAGCACATTATGTTTATGCCATTATACTTTTCAAAACTAATGTACAGTCCAAACACAAAAAACGAATACAACCGACCTAAGTTAAGTGATCATTTATCAGATATGGAGAAAAGAGAGGGTCTCTGGCTGGAGAGTAAAACAGCTGGACACATTACTATTAACAGGACAAGGTATCCGCTGCCTATCACTGCCTACCGACACCAGAAACATGGCTTTGAAAGGCAGGGTAGGGAAGCTAGGGAAGCCTAGCAGGGTTCTTCTGCTAGGCATTCAAAAGTGTAAGTAGGGAATGGCGGGTGGGTGATAAAGGGACAGGAGGCCCTTACAGTAAATTGGTTTAAATGGAAAACAAGATCATGGGTTTACTGTAGCGAATTCAGTTCCAATAGAATCAGTCCCACCCCATCACATGCCACAGACCAGACTCAAACATGATCTGTCCACATGAATCCAAAACATAATTCCCTCACCACAACCCTGTGAAACATCCAATACTTGGAATCTAACAGATAACTAAAACAGCTTCTCAGAACCTCTTACAAAACACACACAAAGCCAAATGAGATAACTAAAGCCATGAAAGGACAATGACTTAACTAGTCTCCCTCTCTGTCCTTTGAGGGAGAGCCGGTGAGTGAGTCAGAGTGCATGAGGTACTGTGGCGTGTTGTTTATCTCTCTCTAAAATGGACGCTGCTGATTCCTCTAAGGGACTAGGTAAAGCTGGTGTAGCTGCTAGCCCCTGGCCTGGCCTGAGGAAGGCAGGCAGTGCACTACTTACATCACCACTGTATGGAGGCTGAGTGGAGAGAGAGGGAGAGACCTGGAGGGAGTGTTTTTTTGTTGTTGACGTAACACACTCTCACTGTACCGAGTGGTTAGTCATCAACACACTCCTCTGATCTGCCTAGGCAACATATTAGGGGGTGGGGGGATTCGGGGGGAGGGAAGGTCTCTCGCTTTGCTCGCTGGCTTGTGTTCAGTTCTGCTTTCTAGAGAAAAAACGGAGGCTTGTCTATCAGTCACAGTCGATCAAAGATAATATCCGTTATGTGCAATGATAATGAAGATGAGCATATACAGTTGAAGTCGGAAGATTACAAACACATAGGTTGGAGTCATTAAAACTTGTTTTTCAACAACTCCACAAATTACTTGTTAACAAACTATAGTTTTGAAAAGTCGGTTAGGACATCTACTTTGTGCATGACACAAGTAATTTTTCCAACAATTGTTTACAGAGAGATTATTTCACTAATAATTCACTGTATCACAATTCCAGTGGGCCAGAAGTTTACATACACTAAGTTGACTGTGCCTTTAAACAGCTTGGAAAATTGAAGAAAATTTTGTCAATGCTGTAGAAGCTTCTGATAGGCTAATTGACATCATTTGAGCCAATTGGAGGTGTACTGTGGATATATTTCAAAGCCTACCTTCAAACTCAGTGCCGCTTTGCTTGACATCATGGGAAAATCCAAAGAAATCAGCCAAGACCTAAGAATAAAAATTGTAGACCTCCACAAGTCTGGTTCATCCTTGGGAGCAATTTACAAATGCCTGAAGGTACCATGTTCATCTGTACAAAAAATAGTACGCAAGTATAAACACCATGGGACCACGCAGCCATCATACCACTCAGGAAGGAGACGCGTTCTGTCTACTAGAGATGAACGTACTCTGGTATGAAAAGTGCAAATCAATAAGAGAGCAACAACAAAGGACCTTGTAAAGATGCTGGAGGAAACAGGTACAAAAGTATCCATATCCACAGTAAAACGAGTCCTATATCAACATAACCTGAAAGGCCACTCAGCAAGGAAGAAGCCACAGTTCCAAAACCGGCATAAAAAAGCCAGACTATGGTTTGCTACTGCACATGGGGACAAAGATCCTACGTTTTGGAGAATTGTCCTCTGGTCTGATGAAACACAAATAGAACTGTTTGGCCATAATGATACTTTGAATGATCGGCTATGAAAATCCAACTGACATTTACTTGTGAGGTGCTGACCTGTTGCACCCTCAACATCCACTGTGATTATTATTATTTGACCCTGCTGGTCATCTATGAACATTTGAACATCTTGGCCATGTTCTGTTATAATCTCCACCCGGCACAGCCGGAAGAGGACTGGCCTCATCTCATAGCCTGTTTCTTCTCTAGGTTTCTTTCTAGGTTCTGGCCTTACAATGGAATTTTTCCTGCCACCGTGCTTCTAGACCTGCACTGCTTGCTATTTGGGGTTTTAGGCTGGGTTTCTGTACAACACTTTGAGATATCAGCTGATATAAGACGGGCTTTATAAATACATTTGATTTGATCGTTATGTTTGGAGGAAAAAGGGCTTGCAAGCCGAAGACACCATCCCAACCGTGAAGCACGGGGTTGGCACTATCATGTTGTGGGGGTGCTTTGCTGAACTTCACAAAATAGATAGCATCATGAGGGATGAAAATTATCTGGACATATTTAAGCAACATCTCAAGACATCAGTCAGGAAGTTAAAGCTTTGTCGCAAATGGGTCTTCCAAATGGACAATGACCCCAAGCAAACTTCCAAACTTGTGGCAAAATGGCTTAAGGACAACAAAGTCAAGGTATATTTGAGTGGCCATCACAAAGCCCTGACCTCAATCCCATAGAAAATGTATGGGCAGAACTGAAAAGCATGTGTGAGCAATGATGCCTACAAACCTGACTCAGTTACACCAGCTCAGTCAGGAGGAATGGGCCAAAATTCACCCAACTTATAGTGGGACGCTTGCGGAAGGCTACCCGAAATGTTTGACCCAAGTTAAACAATTTAAAGGCAATGCTACCAAATACTAATTGAGTGTATGTAAACGTCTGACCCACTGTGAATGTGCTGAAAGAAATAAAAGCTGAAATAAATCATTATCTCTACAATTATTCTGACATTTCACATTCTTAAAATAAAGTATTGATCCTAACTGACATAAAACAGGGAATTTTTACTAGGATTAAATGTCAGGAATTGTGAAAAACTGAGTTAATGTATTTGTTTAAAGTGTATGTAAACTTCCGACATCAACTGTATCATCTGCACTACATGAATGACCGCTCTGTTCAGGAGCATAATTTTTACCACTCTTGTTACATATTGGAAAGTTCAAGGAGGTTCAGTCAATAATCACCATGACATATCTTCGCCGTGGCTTCAGAAAAAGTTGATCAAACAAATAGCAATTGTCTGTTGGAGAAAAGATGGTAATTACTCCATTTCAATCAAATGACAGAAGTATTCTTTGAACTGTGTCCAAAACTACAAAGGACTTCATCTTCAGAGAGAGAAAGTGAGAGAATAAGAGCTGAAGATACTGTAAATGGATAGAGAGATTGACTTAGTGAGAGAGAAAAAGAGTGATAAAGAGCTGTCAATGCAGTGCCAAAATAAATGTTTTTCCATTTTCACGTGTCATGCTTCACCTCCCTCCCAACTCTTCCTTCCATCCTCGTGTGGATCTGACAGGCTCTGTGTGGGTGGGCATGAGAGTTAGAGAGGGAAAGGGAGGGAGGGAGTAATAGAGGAAGAGCCTTTTATTCATGTAAAAGCTGACATGAGGATAGGTGCTCGTCTGAAGCACTGACAACCTAATCTCTCATGGACAGATCTACGTACCGGTACGTACTGGTGCCGTAGAATCCGTCACGAAGGATTGGGATGCGTGGGCTAACTAGCAGCAGTAGTTCCAGTGTTTTGTGTTTTTCGTCACTGGTTATTTGGACAAATCGCAATTTCGCAGGTGTTAGCATCTTTAGAATTTCGGAATGGGAGGAAGGCCCGCAACTTGCAAAGAGAGAGGGTGGAGCTCCTCATTCCAGTTCCGTTCCCAGTTGTAGCATCTCTTAATCTCTTCTCTAAACACACGCATGGACCCAGAACTGAATCGAGCAACTGTCTAACAACTTAAGACTTTTGTTCTGGACTAATAATGTTTATTTTAATTGGCAAGATTAGCAAACTGAGGCATGACATGCCAGCAACAAACGCCGAACCTACACATCCAAGTACAACTGATCAAATTATGAAAGACAAGATGTGTGAGCGTGGAAGAGGTGACATTTCTTTTGTTGTCTATCAACAATGAAAAGCCATCTGGGTCTGACAACTTGGATGGAAAATTAGTGTGTGCCGTCCTGCCTGGAGGGAAGCAAAAGTCATTCCGCTACCCAAGAATAGTAAAACACCCTTTACTGGCTCAAATAGCTGACTAATCAGCCTGTTACCAACCCTTGGTAAACTTTTGGAATAACTTGTTTGACCAGATACAATGCTATTTCGCAGTAAATAAATTCACAAAATACTTTCTGCACGCTTATAGGGAAGGGCATTCAACATGCACTTACACAAATGACGGATGATTGGCTGAGAGAAATTGCTTATAAAAACATTGTGGGAGCTGTTTTGTTAGACTTCAGTGCGGCTTTTGACATTATCAATCATAATATGCTGCTGGAAAAACTTATATGTTATGGCTTTACACCACCGGCTATATTGAAGATTGAGAGTTACCTGTCTAACAGAACAAAGATGGTGTTCTAATGGTAGCCTCCCAACATAATCCAGGAAGAATCAGGCATTCCCTAGGGCAGCTGTCTAGGCCCCTTACTTTCTTACATATTTAATAATGACCTGACACTGGCTCTGAATATGCGGTTGACAACACTATACACGTCAGTTACTACAGCAAGTGAAATCACTGCAACATTTAACAAAAAGCTGCAGTCAGTTTCAGAATGGGTGGCAATAAATAAGTTAGTCCTAAATATTTCAAAAACTAAAAGCATTGTATTTGGAACAAATCATTCACTAAACCCTAAACCCTAAACCTCAACTAAATAATTTAATGAATAATGGAGAAATTGAGAAAGTTGAGGAGACTAAACTGCTTGGAGTAACCCTGGATTGTAAACTGTTACAGTCAAAATATATTGATGCAACAGTAGATAAGATAGGGAGAGGTCCGTCCATAATAAAACGCTGCTCTGCTCTCTTAACTTCTCTAGGATAGGGGGCAGCATTTTCACGTTTGGATGAAAAGTATACCCAAATTCAACTGCCAGCAACTCATTCGGCAGGGTAGCCTATTGGTTAGAGCGTTGGACTAGTAACCGAAAGGTTGCAAGTTCAAATCCCCGAGCTGACAAGGTACAAATCTGTCGTTCTGCCCCTGAACAGGCAGTTAACCCACTGTTCCTAGGCCGTCATTGAAAATAAGAATTTGTTCTTAACTGACTTGCCTAGTTAAATAAAGGTAAAATAAAAATCCCCAGAAGATAAGATATGCATATTATTAGTAGATTTGGATAGGAAATACTCTGAAGTTTCTAAAACTTATTTAGCAGGCGAAACCCCGAGGACAACCATTCAGATTTTTCTTTTTTTGAGGTCACTCTCTTTTCAATGCCTTTTCATTGGGAATCCAGATTTCTAATTGACCTTCTTGGAGTTCCTACCGCTTCCATTGGATGTCAACAGTCTTTCGAAATTGGTTGAGGTTTTTTCCTTTGTGTAATGAAGAAGTACGGCCATCTTGAACAAGGGTCACTTGAAGTGTACTGTTAGATAGAGGCGCGTAACCAGAAAGCTAGCCACAGTTTGTTTTAACCTGTTGGGGATGGGGGCGCTGTTTAGACTATTTATGCTAATTTGGCTAATTTTTTAAACGGCTTCCCACAAAATCCTTGATCGTACAATATGCATATTATTATTATTATTGGATAGAAAACAGTCTATAGTTTCTATAGGAGTTGAAATTTTGTCTCTAAGTGGAACAGAGCCCATTCTACAGCAATTTCCCTGACATGGAGTCAGATTTGAGAAATGTTGGCCACTCTTCTGAAGTCAGTTAAAAGGGCACTGTCGTTGCTATGACTATACGGACACTTCTTACGTCTTCCCCTGGATGCCTTTACGTGATGACGATTCCAACGGGGTCGATTGCGCGTTCACAGGCCCTACAAATGAAAAAACCCTGAAGCTAGTCATTCTTTGGGAGCTGCGTCATGAGCCTAGAGGACACCGGCGCGCACCTGTTCCAAGCGTTAGTTTAGCCTGTTATATTTCTCCGGTCATCTTTTCACTCGTTATAGGAGTTAAAAACATCATAAGGTAGTTAATTTAAAGCGTTTTATAGCAATTTATATCCGTTTAGTGCGATTTTGGGACATTTATTTTTGCAACGATGTGAAAAGTTGGGCACGCTTTTCAGTTCATCCCGAACGCAGTTGACATTTCCACATGGCAAGAGGACAGCTTTCCACCAAAAGACGATTTCTCCTAAGAAAGGATCCTTTGCCCAAGATACTGATGGAAGAACAGCTCAAGGTAGGACATTTTTATTATGATAAATCGTGTTTCTGTCGAAACATTTTAGTGGCTTAGGACGCCATGTTTTTTGACGTAGCTTCGCTTGGCGCAAACTGTATTGAAAAGTAAGGATAAATTAAAAAATGTAATAACGCAATTGTATTAAGAATTAAATTGTCTATCAATCCCTGTCCACCCTATATTTTTTAGTCACGTTTATGAGTATTTATGTATAAGAGTAGATCACTGTCTAAGTGGCGCAAGGACTTTTTCTTTACCAGCTTGTCTACATTTCACATTGTCTAACCATGATTTTGGTGGCTAAATATAAACATTTTCGATCAAACTGTATATGCATGTTGTAATGTGATGTTACAGGAGTGTCATCGGAAGAATTCTGAGAAGGTTAGTGAAAAAATTAATATCTTTTGGCGATGTTGACTTTTATCGCTCACTTTGGCTAGAATCAATGCTGGGCTGCTAATTGCTATGTGCTAAGCTAATATAACGATTTATTGTGTTTTCGCTGTAAGACACTTAGAAAATCTGAAATATTGTCTGTATTCACAGGATCTGTGTCTTTCGATTCGTGTATGCTGTGTATTTTTACGAAATGTTTGATGATTAGTAGTTAGGTAAACACGTTGCTCATTGTAATTATTCTAGTCCATTTGTGATGGTGGGTGCAATTGTAAACTATGCCATCTACCTGAAATATGCACTTTTTTCTAACAAAACCTATCCCATACCATAAATATGTTATCAGACTGTCATCTAATGAGTTTTGTTGTTGGTTAGGGGCTATAAATATCTTAGTTTAGCCGAATTGGTGATGGCTACTGGTGTTGGTGGACAAATAAAAGATGGTGGATTATGCTAATGTGTTTTTAGGTAATAGATGTACATCTTTACATATTGTGTCTTCCCTGTAAAACATTTTAAAAATCGGAAATGTTGACTGGATTCACAAGATCTGTGTCTTTCATTAGCTGTATTGGACTTTAATGTGTGAAAGTTAAATATTTTAAAAAAATATTTTTTTTGAATTTCGCGGCACTGGTTTTTCAGTGGGGGGGGGGGGGGGGTGTGCCGCTAGCGCCACGCTGATCCTAGACAGGTTAATCCTGTATTGAACACAGATCATCCCGTCTTCAATTTCTTCGATTATTTACGTAAAAAAAATACCTAAAGTTGTATTACAAAAGTAGTTTGAAATGTTTTGGCAAAGTTTACAGGTAACTTTTGAGATATTTTGTAGTCACGTTGCACGTTGGAACCAGCGTTTTTCTGGATCAAACGTGCCAAATAAATGGAAATTTTGGATATATATCGACGGAATTAATCGAACAAAAGGACCATTTGTGATGTTTATGGGACATATTGGAGTGCCAACAACAGAAGCTCATCAAAGGTAAGGCATGAATTATATTTTTATTTCTGCGTTTTGTGTCGCGCCTGCAGGGTTGAAATATGCTTCTCTCTCTCTGTTTCCCAATCAGAGACAACGATAGACAGCGGTCCCTGATTGAGAACCATACCCTGCCAAAACAAAGAAATACAAAAACATAGAAAATAGAACATAGAATGCCCACCCAAATCACACCCTGACAAAACCAAAATAGAGACATAAACAGCTCTCTAAGGTCAGGGCGTGACAGTGTGTGATTATTTATTGTTTAGGTCAGTACGTTTCTGGCTGTTTTTTTCCAGGTGCTGTGTTCACCCGTGTTTTGTGGCAACAGTTATTGTTCGCACATAAGTATTGTTACTTTGTGCTATTTTTTCTTAAGTAAAGTACGTTGTTCACTCATCTTTGCTCTCCTGCGCCTGACTTAATGCACCAGCTACACCCACCGCCTGACAGAGGTGCACAGTACTACATAGAGCTATGTCCCTTGTATATATCTTTTAACCTTTCACGAGCCTCTACCCCGGGGCCGGGTGCACCCCCCCCCCCCCCCCCCCACACACTGATTAGCATCGCTAGCATAGCGTCACAATTAAATAGTAGCATCTAAATATCATTAAATCACAAGTCCAAGACACCTAATGAAAGATACAGATCCTGTGAATAAAGCCACCATTTCAGATTTTTAAATGTTTTACAGGGAAGACACAATATGTAAATCTATTAGCTAAACACGTTAGCAAAAATCACCATTTTTCTTTGTCCACCATTTTCTCTCAACACCAGTAGCTATCACCAATTCGGCTAAACTAAGATATTGATAGCCACTAACCAAGAAAAAACCTCATCAGATGACAGTCTGATAACATATTTATGGTATAGGATAGGTTTTGTTAGAAAAACGTGCATATTTCAGGTAGAAATCATAGTTTACAATTGCACCCACCGTCACAACTAGACTAGAATAAATACATAGAGCAACGTATATTACCTAATTACTAATCATCAAACATTTCGTAAAAATACACAGCATACACTAATCGAAAGACACAGATCCTGTGAATACAGACAATATTTCAGATTTTCTAAGTGTCTTACAGCGAAAACACAATAAATCGTTATATTAGCATACCACATGTGCAAACATTACCAGAGCATTGATTCTAGCCAAAGAGAGCGATAACGTAATCATCGCCAAAATATATTAATTTTTTCACTAACCTTCTCAGAATTCTTCAGATGACACTCCTGTAACATCATATTACAACATACATAGAGAGTTTGTTCGAAAATGTGCATATTTAGCCACCAAAATCATGGTTAGACAATGACAAAAGTAGCTCAGCTGGTCAGAAAATGTCCTGCACCATATTAGACAGTGTCTAGTCTTATACATAATACTCATAAACTTGACTAAAAAATACAGGGTGGACAGTGATTGATAGACAATTTAATTCTTAATACAATCGCGGAATTACATTTTTTTTAATTATCCTTACTTTTCAATACAGGTTGCGCCAAGTGAAGCTATAGCAAACAAGATGGCGGGATAAACGTTTAACATTTATCGACAGAAACACGATTTATCATCATAAATTGTTCTTACTATGAGCTGTTCTCCCATCAGAATCTTGGACAATGAATCCTTTCTTGGGTCTAATCTTCTTTTGTTCGAAAGATGTCCACTTGTCCGTCGAAATGCCCACTAACGTACGACCGGGACCCCGAAACGTGCCCGGAGCTTCAAAGTTTTGAGACAAAGCAATGCCTCAAAATCGCACTAAACGGATATAAATTGCTATAAAACGGTTTAAATTAACTACATTATGATGTTTCTAACACCTATAACAAGTAAAAAGATGACCGACGCTATATTACTGGCTAAACCAATGCTTGGAAAAAGGCCAGTCAGATATCCTTCTTGCGTTGAGCGCTGTGTCCAAAGGAAGGCTACTTCCGGTATTTTGTCATTTATAGAGCCAATGATTGCGCAATCGACTCCATTCAAATTGTCACCACTTACTGACATCTAGAGGAAGGCGTGGGCAGTGTTTGTATCTCATAGGATTAACAGAGACTTTTAAAACTGATCTGGAACCAGAGGCCAAGATGTCTAAATCTCACACACTGGGAGGAAAAGTGCTGTAGAATGAGTTCTGTTTCACTCAGAGACATAATTCAAACGGCTATAGAAACTAGAGAGTGTTTTCTATCCAATAATAACAATAATATGCATATTGTACGAGCAAGAATTGAGTACTAGGCAGTTTAATCTGTAGAGACAATTATGCTAATTTGAAACAGCACCCCCTATAGTTGCAAGAAGTTAACATCTTTTTCTTCGCATATCTTTTAAAATATTTTCCTAAACCTCAACTTCTAAATAATCTCCTGCCTCACCCAATGTGGCGTGGATCTGCTTTTTTCTAAAGTATTTCTATTTCCTTCAGATCTGGAATCCCTCAACTGAAGCTAGCCAGCTAACTACCTACCAGCTATCAGTCAGCAAACCATTGCTTGCGGTCATCAGCTAACCTTTAGCTCGGAAAGCTCTCGCCAGTTCGAACAACGTGACTCAAACCAGAGCATAACGGACCTATTTCTCTCCATATCTCCGGATTCCTACCTCAAACTCTGAACATTTTCATCTGGATCTTCGCAACTAGCTAACCGCAATCCCGGGTGACCACCTGGCTATCGTTTCCATCCCGGAACAAGCACCAATTAGCCTGAAGCTAGCCCAGCCAGGGCTCCTGTGCTACCACCGAAGCCCGCTCCTAGGCTACAATATCCGGACCCCTTCTACTGCCGGTACGGGGCACGGGGCACGGAACCCGCCGATCCTCTACGACTGGAATACCGACATAATCTTCCCGAGGATTCCAACAGGCCCCTCAGGTGTGACTCCCGCTGAAGGCCCATTCTGCTAACCTGCTAGGCCTGCTAGCTACCTAGAGCTACTTGGAACTCTACTAATTCCACGACTGGTCTATCGACATCACCGCACGAAGAGGAAAAAACAGACTTACCCCCATCTGCTAACCGCTAGCTTGCTTGTCCCTGTCTGCTAACTGCTAACGTTAGCTTGCCTGCCCCTGTCTGCTAACTGCTAGCTCCTGCTAACTGCTTGCTTGCTAACCCGGTCTGCTAACTGTTAGCTTGCCAGCCTCGGTCTGCTAACTGCTAGCTTGTTTAGCCCCGGCCTACTAACTGTTCGCTTGTTAGCATCGGCCTGCTAACTGTCTGAACCGTCGTGTCCCCAGTCAGCCCAACCACACACTGGACCCATACGTTCACTTGGCTACGCATGCCTCTCTCTAATATCAATATGCCTTGTCCATTACTGTCCTGGTTAGTGATTACTGTCTTATTTCACTGTAGAGTCTCTAGCCCTGCTCAATATGCCTTAACCGACCATGTTGTTCCATCTCCTACATATGCGATGACATCACCTGGTTTAAGCGTCTGTAGAGACTATATCTCTCTCATCATTACTCAATGCCTAGGTTTACCTCCATTGTACTCACATCCTACCTTACCTTTGTCTGTACACTATGCCTTGAAACTATGCTATCGTGCCCAGAAACCTGCTCCTTTTACTCTCTGTTCCGAAATTGCTAGACGGCCAGTTCACATAGCATTTAGCCGTACCCTTGTCCTACTTCTCCTCTGTTCCTCTGGTGATGTAGAGGTTAATCCAGGTCATGCAGTGCCTAGCTCCACTCCCACTCCCCAGGTGCTATCATTTGTTGACTTCTGTAACCGTAAAAGCCTTGGTTTCATGCATGTTAACATTAGAAGCCTACTCCCTAAGTTTGTTTTACTCACTGCTTTAGCATACTCTGCCAACCCGGATGTCTTAGCCGTGTCTGAATCCTGGCTCAGGAAAACCACCAAAAACCCTGAAATCTCCATGGCTAACTATACCATTTTCCGCCAAGATAGAACTGCCAAAGGGGGCGGTGTTGCAATCTACTGCAAAGATAGCCTGCAAAGTTCTGTATTACTATCCAAGTATTACCCAAACAATTCAAGCTTCTACTTCTAAAAAGTCACATTTCCAGAAACAAGTCTCTCACTGTTGCCGCTTGCAATAGACCTTCCTCTGCCCCCAGCTGTGCCCTCGATACCATATGTGAATTGATTGCCCCCCATCTATCTTCTGAGCTCGTGCTACTAGGTGACCTAAACTGGAACATGCTTAACCTGTTTGGGCTGCAGGGGCAGTATTGAGTAGCCAGATAAAAGGTGCCCATTTCAAACGGCCTCGTACTCAATTCTTGCTCGTACAATATGCATATTATTATTACTATTGGATAGAAAACACTCTCTAGTTTCTAAAACCGTTTGAATTATATCTGTGAGTGAAACATAACTCATTCTGCAGCAAACTTCCTGACAGGAAGTGGAAAGTCTGAAATTGAGGCTCTGTTCCAGGGGCTGCCTATTAAAGCCCTTGTTATTTATTAGTTTAGATGCACTTCATACGTCTTCCACTAGATGTCGACACGGAGTGAGAGAAGAAATGGACTGTGTAACTTGATCTGGACTCGAATTACAGCTCATGGAATGACGTGTACTCCATTTCCTGTTTTCAGGAAGGCGCGAAGAGAGACATGGATTTGCCTTCTGTTTAGCTGTCGTTATAGGCGACTACTCTGGACGGCTCTGACTTAGAATACGTGGACAACTACAAATACCTAGGTGTCTGGTTAGATTGTAAACTCTCCTTCCAGACTCACCTTAAGCATCTCCAATCCAAAATTAAATCTAGAATCGGCTTCCTATATTGCAACAAAGCCTCCTTCACTTATGCTGCCAAACATACCCTCGTAAAACTGACCATTCTACCGAGCCTCGACTTCGGTGATGTCATCTATAAAATAGCCTCCAACACTCTACTCACCAAACTGGATGCAGTCTATCACAATGCCATCCGTTTTGTCACCAAAGCCCCATACACTTCTCACCATTGCGACCTGTAAGCTCTCGTTGGTTGGCCCTCGCTTCATACTCGTCGCCAAACCCACTGGCTACAGGTTATCTATAAGTCTCTGCTAGGTAAAGCCCCGCCTTATCTCAGCTCATTGGTCACCATAGCAGCACCCACTCGTAGCACGCACTCCAGCAGGTATATCTCACTGGTCACCCCCAAAGCCAATTTTTCCTTTGGTCGTCTTTCCTTCCAGTTCTCCGCTGCCAATGACTGGAACAAAATGCAAAAATCTCTGAAGCTGGAGACTCATATCTCCCTCACTAGCTTTTAATAACCTCTTGGCGCAGCGATCCCTTTAGCGGGATCATTTTCGTCAACATCCGGTGAATTGCAGAGCGTCAAATTCAAATTAAATGACTAAAAATATTTAATTTTCATAAATTCACAAGTGCAATATACAAAAACACACCTTAGCTTGTTGTTAATCCACCTGGCGTGTCAGATATCAAAAAAGCTTTACGGTGAAAGCAAACCATGCGATTATGTGAGGACAGCTCTCAGCAGACAAAACATTACAAACAGCTAGTTACAAAGTAGATTGGTCACGAAAGTCAGAAAAGCAATAAAATTAATCGCTTACCTTTGATTATCTTCATATGTTTGCACTCACGAGACTCCCAGTTACATAATAAATGTTCATTTTGTTCCATAAAGATTCTCTTTATATCCAAAAACCTCCATTTGGTTGGTGCGTTTTGTTTAGTAATTCACAGGCTCTTGCAGGTCACGACGGGCAGACGAAAATTCCAAATAGTATCCGTAAAGTTCGTAGAAACATGTCAAACGTTTTTTATAATCAATCCTCAGGTTGTTTTTACAATAAATAATCGATAATATTTCATCCGGACGGTAACATTTTCAATACAAGAGAGAAAGAAAAGGTCTCGCTCCAGTGGAGCGCGCATGAACAAATCTGAGGACATCTGGCTATCCACTGACGCGATGAGATCATTCTCGCTCATTTTTCAGAATGAAAGCCTGAAACTATGTCTAAAGACTGTTCACACCCTGTGGAAGCCTAAGGGAAAGGAATCTGGTTGATATCCCTTTAAATGGAGGATAGGCTTGCAATGGAACAGAGTAGTTTCAGAAAAATAGCACTTCCTGGTTTGATTTTCCTCAGGTTTTCCCCTGCAATATCAGTTCTGTTATACTCACAGACAATATTTTGACAGTTTTGGAAACTTTGGAGTGTTTTCTATACTAATCTGCAAATTATATGCATTTATGCATATATGCATATTCTAGCTTCTGGGCTCAGAAATAGACAGTTTACTTTGGGAACGTTTTTTATCCAAACATCAAAATACTGCCCCCTAGCTTCAAGAGGTTTTAAGCACCAGCTGTCAGAGCAGCTTGCAGATCACTGCACCTGTACATAGCCCATCTGTATACAGCCCATCTATCTACCTACCTCATCCCCATACTGTATTTATTTATTTATCTTGCTCCTTTGCACCTCAGTATATCTACTTGCACATTCATCTTCTCTGCACATCTACCATTCCAGTGTTTAATTGCTATATTGTAATTACTTCGCCACCATGGCCTATTTATTGCCTTAACTCCCGTATCTTACCTCATTTGCACTCACTGTATATAGACTTTTTGTTTTCTTTGTTCTACTGTATTATTGACTGTATGTTTTGTTTATTCCATGTTTAACTCTGTGTTGTTGTATGTGTCGAATTGCTATGCTTTATCTTGGCCAGGTCGCAGTTGCAAATGAGAACTTGTTCTCAACTAGCCTACTTGGTGAAATAAAAATAAAAAAAACAAAAAAAATACATGGTACTCTAATCCACATCAAGTAACTCACACAAGCAGTAAAATCAGATTTAAAAAACAGATAAAAATACGCCTTATGGAGCAGCAAGGACTGTGAAGAGTTACACACACAGGTAGAAACACACACATACAAATGGACACAACAAACACACGCACATCTGGATTGTGTGTTGTAGTAGAGTAGTGGCTGGAAGGAACACACGTAATGTATTGTGAAATATGTTGTACAATGTATTTGAATGTTTAAAAATGTTATTGTAATGTATATTACTGCCTTCATTTTTGCAGGATACCAGGAAGAGCAGCTGATGTCTTGACAGCAGCCAACGGGGATCCAAAACAAATACAAATACAAACTGAGATGAATGAAAACCTATAACCAAGGTTTATTAGTTATTGACTGACATATCTCCACGAATCACACACTGTTGTGGGTTCTACATGTCACACCGTTGTTATTTAAAAACACATGTTTCTCTTACATCTTATACATGGCAGCTATACATAAACACATGACAATCTTTTTATAGGCCACAAAACATTAATCTGCTTCAAAGTTATGAGAAAATACTCTCTATTCACTGGTCAGTAGTTATTTTCTCATCTTATGCCCAACAATGAAATTCAACATCTAAATGGTGATTTATTCTATTTGCAGCCACAGAAATATCAGCAGTTGCGTAACCTGCCCACGTACTCTATTATGATCTAGAATGGGAGAGATGATGTCAGCAAGTTGCTGTGCCAACGTTTACTAGATGTAGACCCTACATCCTCAATGAAGACACCTGAAATCCATTCATTTGTATTTAGATGTAGGTCACGTTTACATAAGTGACCTGTCACTCACTCCTCTCCTGCACTGTACATCAATCAGTAACCAATATGTGGGCCAGAGTGAGATGATAAATTTTGTGTGGTACACATTAGAATGGTCCTTCCTTTTTGCTCTAACTGTATAGAATGTGGGTTATTGCACCATAAAACAAGCTCTACAATGTATGTGATTTTAATGTACTATCCAATAAACCACTTCATGGGTAGTCTGAATACAGCCATATATTTAATATAGCCATATACTGTATTTCATATCCCTCTCACCTTTACAGTTCACACGTTGGCTATCATTTACGTCAGACGGGTTTGCTGAGAGAGCAGCGACAGAGACCTGGATGTGGGATACAGAAGCCTAACGCCTGTGTCACACAAATGCTGGATCTAGAAGCCTAGGAATAATGGATATAACAGCTTAACTGTTGAGGCCAGGATGGACTGGGCTCCTCTGGCAGCTGTGTGACCTGTAGAGAACAGTCTGCCTGGATTGAACACACAGATATATAAAGACCCTTCTCTCTCTCCGCAGCTCTACTGACAGCACTTTGTCACTCACCGCTACAGAGGAACTTCAATGATTCTGCTCATCCAATGAAATATTGAAGAAAGAATATCTGTGAAGCCACGAAGCCATACCCTTTACTAGATGAGAGGGTGTGTGTGTGTATTTATTCCTCATGTTAAACAGTACTAGTGGCTTAGTTCCACCCTAGGCCTGCTGTGTCCTTCCTTTGCAAAACTGTAAAACATCAAAGACTTCTATAATATGCCCTTGGGCCGTTGAGAAAGCTGTGGCAGACAAGTGCATAAATTACCAACGCGCTTAAGGGTCAATTGTTGCAAAACTGAAAATCCGGTGTATAATAGCCTGAATTATCAGAGTTGAGGTAAATAAATGTAGAATTTATGTTGAAAAGTGCTCTCCTCTAATGACATCAGTATCTGCTGATGTCAGCAGTGCATGGATTAAGCCTTCATAAACATTCATTTGGCTGATAAGACCATTGTTCAGTAATAACCTTGGACTGAAAGGCCATTTTCTCTTGTGTGGAGAGTTGATTTGGTGGTTTATTAAAAGGTTGTCTCCCTTTGAGACATATTCTTGGTCTAAAGTAGCCAACACAGAGACAGAAAATGACGATGGGACAACAGATAGATGCTACCGTACCTGACACCAACCCACTCTAATGCGGTTCCTGATCTAGAAGGCCATCCAAACTACCCAAGGATTGGTGGAAATCACACTACAGACAATTGAGACCACACTGTTATTTTGTCGCTGTTCAACAGCAAATGTTGGGCAGCATTCTCTTGTGGCCCATGTTATTCAATGCGAGTCCCTATCCACATTCTGACTGACTATAAAGAAACGGACACAATATGAAAGGGCACTAAAACATTTCAGTCTGACAAACAGGTGCAAATGTGACCTTAGAGCGGACACGGTGTCTACATCTTTCACCAAGGCAGCGTTGAAATAATGCACAATGACCGATCGGTTGTTTTACTGTTGGGCTTTGCTAGAATGTAACCTCGTCCCTGTGACACTGTGCTACAATAAGAAGTAAAACACTTAGGACATTTTCACAAGAGTCACGGTGACTCTGGAGAAAGCAGCGGTGACATTGTGAGAGAGGGAGTGCACTTACAGCAGCAGTCCAAATGTCATCCTCTCTCTCCATTTGAACCAATAGCCATCCCCGATTAATAATGAAGTGTGATAGAGGGATGGGAGTGAGGGAGAGAGGGAGGGAGGGCAAGAGCATTCCCAACCCCCCTTCCCTTATTTAATTTAGAAAGAAAGCATTCCAGAACACAGCAGTCTCCTCCCGCTTCCCTCCTTACATCTTAACACCTTTTTCATTTAGTAAGAAACCAGCGTTCCAGAAGACAGCCGTGTCACCCCTCTTCTCTTCCTCTCTCATTCCCCCTCTCTGTGTGCCAATGGAGCTGGTTTCCATGGAGTCAGTTCATGCGAGTAGCCACGGTAACCGAAGTCCAGCCCTCCCTGGTACACCAGAGAGAGAAAACTCAATTACACAATCGCAAAGATGGAGGTACTGCACAGAATGTCTGTCATCTGTTTATCTGAGTGTGGGGACAAAGAGATAAAGTAATAAAAGGGAGAGACTTTCCATACTGATGTGATGAATCTTAAGAGCATGTGTGGTCAAAGACATTCATGCTCGTTGAATACCCTTAAAGGTCAAATGCATTTTTATCTCAATATCAAATCATTTTTGGGTAACAATTTGATACCTTACTGTGATTGCTGTCAATTGAAAAGTTCGAAAAAAAAGCAAAAATAGCTTCTTAACAAAGAGCAATTTCTCAAGCAAGAGTTTTGCCAGGACAGTCTGAAAGTGGTCTGAGAGAGGAGGGAGAAATCGAAAACAACCCGTTATTCTTATTGGTCTATCACCAGGCAAGCCAAAACTCCATCCCACCAAAACTTGGCTCAAACAGCTCTTACACTAAAAGGGCGTTATCATCCTTTTCACAGTTTCACAGTATTATTCCAACCTCATATACACCTTTCAAACCACTACGTTTTTCTGCCAACTTCAGCATCCCGACAATTTTTTTGTTGACTTTTCTTTATATATAAAAGGTATTGGTGGTGACAAAGCCTCTAGTTTTATTTCCACCAACCAACCTAGTCATGATTGCGGTAAAGTTCTGCCTACAGCTTAGTATGAAATGTAGCCGTAATGCCGTAATTTCTTTGCATAGCCCACCACGTGCACTGTTTTCTTAACCTCAACTGGATGGATCCATAGACTTAATATGGGAATATATATAACTGAATTACAAACATATTGGAATAAAGTAGGCTAATGCAATTGAAGGCATCAAATTGTATTTTTTTTTTAAATAATTATATATGACATTTACATAAGTATTCAGACCCTTTACTCAAAAACTTTTTGAAGCACCTTTGGCAGCAATTACAGTCC
Organism: Salvelinus fontinalis; assembly: GCF_029448725.1. Lineage (NCBI taxonomy): Eukaryota > Metazoa > Chordata > Actinopteri > Salmoniformes > Salmonidae > Salvelinus > Salvelinus fontinalis. The sequence continues at coordinate 48,066,813 of NC_074695.1, forward strand.
TCTTGAGTATGACTCTACAAGCTTGGCACACCTGTATCTGGAGAGATTCTCCCATTCTCCTCTACAGATCCTCTCAAGATCTGTCAGGTTGGATGGGGAGCGTTGCTGCACATCTATTTTCAGGTCTCTCCAGCGATGTTAGATCGGGTTCAAGTCATTCAGAGACTTGTCCCGAAGCCACTCCTGCATTGTCTTGGCTGTGTGCTTAGGGTTGTTGTCCTGTTGGAAGGTGAACCTTCGCCCCAGTCTGAGGGCCTGAGCGCTTTGGAGAAGGTTTTCATCAGGGATCTCTCTGTACTTTGCTCTGTTCATCTTTGCCTCGATCCCGACTATTCTCCCTGTTCCTGCTGCTCGCTGAAAAACATCTCCACGGCATGATGCAGTCAACAACATTCTTCACCATAAGGATGGTGCCAGGTTTCCTCCAGATGTGACGCTTGGCATTCAGGCCAAAGGAGTTCAATCTTGGTTTCATAAGACCAGAGAGTCTTGTTTCTCATGGTCTGAGAGTCTTTAGGTGCCTTTTGGCAAACTCCAAGTGGGCTGTCTGTCTGTCACACTGAGGAGTGGCTTCCGTCTGGCCACTCAACCATTAATGGCTGATTGGTGGAGTGCTGCAGAGATGGTTGTCCTTCTGGAAGGTTCTCCCATCTCCACAGAGGAAATCTATATCTCTGTCAGAGTTACCATTGGGTTCTTGGTCACCTCCTTGTCCAAATCCCTTCTCCCCCGATTGCTCAGTTTGGTCCGAGTTGGGCCAAATGGAGGGTTGGGCCAAACGTTTAAGAATGATAGAGGCCACTGTGTTCTTGGGGACCTTCAATGCTGCAGAAATGTTTTGGTACCCTTACCCAGACGTGTGACTCTACACAATCCTGTCTTGGAGCTCTATGGGCAATTCGTACGGCCTCATGGCTAGGTTTTTGCTCTGACATACACAGTCAACCGTGGGACCTTGTATAGACGGGTGTATGCCTTTCCAAATCATGTCCAATCAATTGGATTTACCACAGGTGGACTCCAATCAAGTTGTAGAAACATCTCAAGGGTGATTAATGGCTGGGCATATAAGTGGAGGTGGTAGAGCTCATCTCTTCGTTTGCTCATCTTTCACCAATCAGAAACTTTTAGCACGCAAAAATGTAGCCTAAATCAAGTGTAGTCGTATTATTTTGCTCGATCGTGTAAATGCGACTCAAAAAGCCAGTGACTCAAAAGACTCACATGCTTTTGAAAATATAGATTGATATTAGTTTTATTGGTGTCATGATGAAGATACTCTCAATGTAAGGCCCTAGGCCTGCTCCCTAACAAAGTGAATTGAGGGTAGAAAATACAGCTGAAGTCGGAAGTTTACATACACAGGTTGGAGTCATTTAAACTTGTTTTTCAACCACTCCACAAATTTCTTGTTAACAAACTATAGTTTTGGCAAGTCAGTTAGGACATCTACTTTGTGCATGACACAAGTAGATAATTTTACTTATAATCACCGTATCACAATTCCAGTGGGTCAGAAGTTAACATACACTAAGGTGGCTGTGCCTTTAAACAGCTTGGAAAATTCTAGAAAATGATGTAATGGCTTTAGAAGCTTCTGATAGGCTAATTGACATAATTTGAGTTAATTGGAGATGTACCTGTGGATGTATTTGAAGGCCTACCTTCAAACTCAGTGCCTCTTTGTTTGACATCATGGGAAAATCCAAAGAAATCAGCCAAGACCTCATAGAAAATGTTTTGACCACAAGTCTTGTTCATCCTTGGGAGCAATTTCCAAACGTCTGAAGGTACCACGTTCATCTGTACAAACAATAGTATGCAAGCATAAACACCATGGGACCACGCAGTGTTCTGTGTTTTGTCTCCTGGAGATGAACGTACTTTGGTGCGAGAGTACAAATCAATCCCAGAACAACACCAAAGGACCTTGTGAAGATGCTGCAGGAAACAGGTACAAAAGTATCTATATGCACAGTAAATGAGTACTATATCGACATAACCTGAAAGGCCGCTCAGCAAGAAAGAAGCCACTGCTCCAAAACCACCATAAAAAAGCCAGGCTACGGTTTGCATTTGCACATGGGGACAAAGATCGTACTTTTTGGAGAAAAGTCCTCTGGTCTGATGAAACAAAATGGAACTGTTTGGCCATAATGACCATCGTTATGTTTGGAGGAAAAAGGGGGAGGCTTGCAAGCCAAAGAACACCATCCCAACCGGGAAGCACAGGGATGCTTTTTGTGGGGGTGCTTTGCTGCAGGAGGGACTGGTACACTTCACAAAATAGATGTCATCATGAGGAAGGACAATTATGTGAATATATTGAAGCAACATCTCAAGACATCAGTCAGAAAGTTAAAGCTTGGTCGCAAATGGGTCTTCCAAATGGACAATGACCCCATGCATACTTCCAAAGTTGTGGCAAAATGGCTTAAGGACAACAAAGTCAAGGTATTGGAGTGGCCATCACAAAGCCCTGACCTCAATGCTATAGAAAATTTGTGGGCAGAACTAAAAAAGCGTGTACGTGCAAGGAGGCCTACAAACCTGACTCAGTTACACCAGCTCTGTCAGGACGAATGGGTCAATATTTACCCAACTTATTGTAGGAAGCTTGTGGAAGGCTACCTGAAACGTTTGACCCAAGTTAAACAATTTAAAGGCAATGCTACTAAATACTAATTAAGTGTATGTTAACTTCTGACTCACTGTGAATGTGCTGAACGAAATAAAAGCTGAAATAAATCATTCTCTCTACTATTATTCTGACATTTCACATTCTTAAAATGAAGTGGTGATCCTATCTGACCTAAAACAGGTGATTTTTACTGGGATTAAATGTCAGGAATTGTGAAAAACTGAGTTTAAATGTATTTGGCTAAGGTGTATGTAAACTTCCGACTTCAAATGTAGATTAAACGTGGATCAAGAAAGCATGGGCTTTCCTTGGGTTCTATTTAAAATATACCTTTTTTTGTAGGACAGCGGTTCCACACGTTGCCGTGATGCAAGTTGTGTGGGAAAATTATTATTTTTATTTGATTCTGTTACATTTCATTGTCTTCTTACTACAAAATATAGACTGAGTGTACACAACGTTGCTCTTCTACATGACATGGAGGTGAAAGCTATGATTCCTTATTGATATCACTTTTTAAGTGCACTTCAATCAGTGTAGATGAAGGGGAGGAGACTGGTTAAAAAAGTATTTTTAAGCCTTGAGACAATTGAGACATGGATTGTGTAGGTGCTATTCAGAGTGAATGGGCAAGACAAAATATATAAGTGCCTTTGAACAGGGTATGGTAGAAGGTGCCACGCTTGTCTCAAGAACTGCAACGCTGCTGAGTATTTCGCACTCCACAATTTCCTGTGTGTATCAAGAATGGTCCACCACCCAAAGGACATCCAGCCAACTTCACACAACTGTGGGAGGCATTGGAGTCAACATGGGCCAGCAAATCTGTGGAATGTTTTCGACACCTTGCCCCGTGGAACTGAGGCTGTTTTGAGAGCAAAATAAGGGGGGGTGCAACTCAATATTAGGAAGGGTTTCTTTTTCCTACTCAGTGTATGTGTAAGGTTCTGTATTTACTTTCTTAGTCAACCTTGTGTTCTGTTCCGTTGTGTTCTTGAACGTAGCCCTGTTTCTTTGTGTTCTTGAACGTAGCCCTGTCTTTCATTTCTTTGATTATTGATTCCACATGTGTTAGTTACTCACCTGGTCTCATCAGCTCCTTATTTAGTTCTGTTCATTCTGTTTGTGCCTTTGTGAGGTCTTATTCGTTTTGACTCTACTAAGCCTTTTCCTAGCTTGTTTGTGAGAACCAGTTATAGCCTTCAGTCCTAGTTTTGATTCACCTGCCTGTTTGCCTACCTGTGTATGACCCTTGCCTGCCTGTGACCACGATTCCTGCCTTCTGCGAAGGCGAAATAAACACCTGCCACGCTCTGCGTGTGAATCTACACCTTTTTCTCCCTGTGTATTGATTATAGTATGTGTGTTGACTGTGATCGGGATAGGTGTATCTTGTCTGTTTAATGAGCTATTGGGTTTAATTAACATAATTCATTCACTTGGAGGTAACATAATTAAACACAAAATATGCCATTCTATTGTTTTGAAACTACATTTTATGATTCTTTATTATTACCTGCCTAAATAAATTAATAATGGATTTATTTTTGATAGTGTATATTCAATGGATTTATTAAAATAGACACCCACCCACATCTGCACACCACTTGTCGCCGGAATGCTCACGGGAGGTGTAAAAGGCACATGCAGGCAAGAATGTGGTAAAATTCGGCATGTTTGTAAGGGGGTCATATAAACATTGCCCAATTAAAAAAAAAATAATAATAATAATTTACAGACAAAACACTATTAATATTTTGTAATATTGAAATAATCCTATGTGAAAGCAGTAATAGTGTGGAAATATGTTAAACACAGGAAAATCACGTGTTTGACTGCAGTGGCCGTTAAGTGTACAATTTGTGTTGTGATCACGTTGTCAATTTTCATGGGTTTCAATTAACCCAGCAACCACTCTTTCTGCTTCCAGCCCACCGGCCATCCCTCTCCCATCTTCCATGTGTTAAGATGCAGGATATATAGCAGCAGGTCTTGTGGATAGGTTTTAGCCTCTGAAGTCTGTTTAGGAGAATACAGTCAAGGACACGTCCCATTGGGCACACCACATCATTCCAAGATGGACATTTGGGTAATATTTGGTTAAGGATCAGTGAGATTTCAACCTTTATTCACCCACTCATGACAGCCAGAAGTTTGTTGAATTCCCAATGCTTCACTATTCTTTTAACTATCTAAACCACATTTCAATGGAAAAACAATGTCGGCTTTTTGGTTTAGTTGTCATCTAAATGTGTTATCACTGCACTTTCAACCATTTTAAAAGCACAAAGTTGAAATGGGAATACAATGTCAGATATGCTGTATTTACACAACTTAATGTGTTATTACACTGGGATTAATCTAATAACACAACCAATTGACCTGGATGGAGGTTGAGTTGACATTAAAAGTACATACATTTAAAAGTGATCAATGCTTTTAACCATTCTGCACAGATTATTATAGCAAATGTGAAGATATCCACAGACCTGCGACCTTTGCATTCTATCGTGAACGTTGCACGCGTTCTATGATTTCACAAGAAAACACTTATTTTAAGGTTGAGTAAATACTCTTACATTAGTTTGTAAGATAGCTTTAACTTTAGGCTATTTACTGTATTACAAAAGCATTCTTGAATTGTGTTTGGTTGACAACGCAGACAAATATCAACATTTAAAGAACATCTAATAATTGGATAGTTTCATCTGAGCCACTGGCATAACCCTACACTATTCTTTAACTTTTATTTTTGGCTTAGTTGGAGACGTGAATCCAACGTATCATAAGTTATTAGGCTATTTACTGTTTTGCAAAAGTCTAATTGAATTGTGTTTGGTTTTCAATGCAACCAACATTTGAAGGAGATGTATCTTTTGTGCCAATGACATGGTCTGGCTTTAATTCCAGTTTGTCTACAAATTAATAATTGATATGTTGGATTCACATTTGACATTTTAGTAATTTAGCAGATGCTCTTATCCAGATTGACTTACAGGTAAGACAGCTAGGTGGGACAACCACATATATGATATTTTCACAGGGATAGTTAGTACACTTTTCCTCAATAAAGTACAGTAGTTATCAGCAGAGCTGGGGGGGAGATCAAGTGAAAGTCTTGGTTCAGGATATATATATATATATATTTTTATTGGGGGGGGGGGGGGTCAAGGTGAGGAGGGGCATCATTTAAGATACTCTTCAAAGAGGTAGGGTTTCAGGGGGAAGCTGGTTCCACCATTGGGGTGCCAGGAGAGAGAAGAGCTTGGACTGGGCAGAGCTGGAGCTTCCCTCCTGCAGGGGTGGGAGGGCCAAGAGACCAGAGATGGCCAGAACGGAGAACTCGGATTGGAGTGTAGGGTTTGAACATGGCATGACGATAGGGAGGGATGTTCCTCTTTCTGCTCCGTAGGCAAGCACCCTGGTTTTGTAGTGGACGTTAGTTTCGACTGGAAGCTAGTGGAGTGTTCGGAGGAGTGGGGTGACATGGGAGAACTTTGGAAGGTTGAAAACCAGGGGGGCTGCAGCGTTCTGGATAAGTTGCAGGAGGTTGATGGCACAAGCGGGGAGTCCAGCGGAACACTGAGTTTCAGTAGTCCAGACGGGAGATGACTAGTTCCTGGATTAGGACCTGCGCCACTTCCGGTGTGAGGTAGGGTAGTACACTATGGATGTTGTAGAGCATGTAACTGCAGGAGCGAGTCACAGCTTTTATGTTCGCAGAGAACCACAGGGTGTTGTCCAGGGTTTGGCCAAGGTACTTTGCACTCTGGGAGGGCGACACTGTGAAGTTGTCAATCGTGATGGAGAATTATTTGAGCGGGCAGGCCTTCCCAGCAAGAAGAGCAATGATAGGGGAGACCATGTGAGGATATGATGGTTCCGAGTGACTTCGTGTATAGAGAGAAGAGGGCCTAGAATCGAGCCCTGGGGGACACCAGTAGTGAGAGTATGTGGCGCAGACACAGATCCTCTCCACGTCACCTGGTAGAAGCGACCTGCCAGACAGGATGCAATCCAAGAGTTTGCAAAGCCTGAGACGCCCAGCCCTAAGAGGGTGGAGAGGAGGATGGTTCACGGTGTCAAAAGATACGGATAGATCTAGGAGGATGAGAACAGAGGAGAGATAGTCAGCTTGTTGAGTGGATTCAATAGGCTGAGTTAATGAGGAGCGTATGTCTTCAACCTTCTTTTCTTTGACACAGTGGTTGACATAGAGGGAGGATGGAGGAGGAGGGGTGGAGGATTAAGGAGGGAGGAGAAGGTGGAAAAGTGTTCCCTAGGGTTAGAGGGGCGGAAGCTTGAACATTTGAGTGATAGAAAGTGGCTTTAGCAGCGGATACAGAGGAAGAGAAGGTGGAGAGGAGGTAGTGAAAGGATGATAGGTCCTCTAGAAGTTTAGTTTTCCTCCATTTCCCCTCAGCTCAGCCCTGTTCACAACCTCACAACCTCACAACCTCACTCAGCCACAAAGGAGTAGGCGAGGGCCGAAGTGGCCGGGAGGAAAGGGGACAGTGTGAGTCATAGGATGCGGAAAGGGGGGAGAGTAGGGTCAAAGGGAACGATGATAGGATAGAAGAGGAGAGAATAGTGGGAGAGGGAGCGAAGACTGCGGCGGCACATGACTATTCACATCTTCATCTCAACCAAGAATCCAAGTAAAGAATATGACATATGACATATGACATTAAAGTGCATTTAAAGTTGAATTTGACTTAATTTAGACCCAAATCCAACATATTAATTCTGAATTTGTACACAAACTTGAATTAAAACCAGATTAAGTCAGTGGCACAGATGGAACTATATGTATTGTCTTTTTTTGTTGAAAGTACGGGCAGACACCGTGTTATGCGGTAGAGCACACGATGTCTCCTGTGCGTGTGCATAGCCCGGTGCGGGTTATTCCACCTCCCCGCACTGGCAGGGCTAGATTGGGCATTGAGCCAGGTGCCATGAAGCCGGCTCAACGCGTCTGGTCTCCAGAGCGTCTCCTTGGGCCGGCATACATGGCACCAGCCGTACGCATGGTGTCCCCGGTTCGCCTACACAGCCCAGTGCGGGTTATTCCACCTCCCCGCACTGGTCGGGCTACGGGGAGCATACAACCAGGTAAGGTTGGGCAGGCTCAGTGCTCAAGGGAGCCAGTACGCCTGCACGGTCCGGTCTTTCCGGCGCCACCTCCCCGCCCCAGCCCAGTACCACCAGTGCCTACACCACGCACCAGGCTTCCTGTGCGTCTCCAGAGCCCTGTTCCTCCTCCATGCACTAGCCCTGTGGTGCGTGTCTCCAGCCTATTACCACCAGTGCCTACACCACGCACCAAGCTTCCTGTGCGTCTCCAGAGTCCTGTGCGTCCTGTTGCGGCTCCCCGCACTAGCCCTGAGATGCGTGTCCCCAGCCCGGTACCACCAGTGCCGGCACCACGCACTAGGCCTAATGTGCGTCTCCAGGGTCCAGTGTGCCCTGTTCCTTCTCCCCGCAATAGCCTTCAGGTGCGTGTCCCCAGCCCGGTATCTCCAGTTCCGGTACCACGCACCAAGCTTCCTGTGCGTCTCCGGAGCCCTGTACGCACTGTTCCTTCTCCCTGCACTCGCCCTGAGGTGCATGCCCTCAGCCCGGTACCACCAGTTCCGATACCACGCACCAGGCCTATAGTGCGCCTCGAGAATTCATTGTGCCCTGTTCCTGCTCCCCACACTAGCCTTGAAGTGCGTGTCTCCAGTCTGGTACCACCAGTTCCGGCACCACGCACCAGGCCTACTGTGCGCCTCAGCAGGTCAGAGTCGGCCGTCTGCCCAACGCCGCCTGCACTGCTCGTCTGCCCAGCGCCGTCTGAGCTGCCTGCCTGCCCAGCACCGTCTGAGCCATCTGCCTGCCCAGCGCCGTCTGAGCCATCCGTCTGCCCAGGGCCATCTGAGCCATCCGTCTGCCCAGCGCCATCTGAGCCATCCGTCTGCCCAGCGCCATCTGAGCCATCCGTCTGCCCAGCGCCATCTGAGCCATCCGTCTGTCCAGCGCCATCTGAGCCATCCGTCTGCCCAGCGCCATCTGAGCCGTCCGTCTGTCCCGAGCCATTAGAGCCGCCCGTCTGTCCCGAGCCATTAGAGCCGCCCGTCTGTCCCGAGCCGTCAGAGCCGTCCGTCAGTCAGGAGCCGCTAGAGCCGCCAGTCAGCCAGGATCCGCCAGAGCCGCCAGTCAGCCAGGATCTGCCAGAGCCGCCAATCAGCCAGGATCTGCCAGAGCCGCCAGTCAGCCAGGATCTGCCAGAGTCGCCAGCCAGCCATGAGCAGCCAGAGTCGCCAGCCAGCCATGAGCAGCCAGAGTCGCCAGCCAGCCATGAGCAGCCAGATCCTACCGCCAGCCATGAGCAGCCAGAGCCGCCAGTCAGCCAGGATCTACCAGAGACACCAAAGCTGGTATTGACAATGGTGGAGTGGGGGTCACGTCCCGCACCCGAGCCGCCGCCATAGGAAGGCCCACCCCGGACCCTCCCCTTCTGTGTTAGGTTTTGCGGCCGGAGTCCGCACCTTTGGGGGGGGGGGGGGGGGGGAGGGGTACTGTCACGCCCTGGACTTAGTATTCTTTGTTTTCTTTATTATTTTAGTTAGGTCTGGGTGTGACATGGAGAATGTATGTGTTTTTGGATTGTCTAGGGGTTTGTAGGTTAAATGGGTCAGTGTCTTGTCTAGGGGGTTTGTATGTCTATGGCTGCCTAGATTGGTTCTCAATTAGAGGCAGCTGTGGTTCATTGTCTCTGATTGAGAGACATATTTAAGGCAGCCATAGGCATTGGGTTTTGTGGGTAATTGTCTATGTAGAACGTTTTTAGCTTTTGTATTGCACTTACGTTTGTAGCTTCACGGTCGTTTGTTGTTTTGTTTCGTTTTGTTATAAGTGTTTGTTTCGTGTTTCACTCGTCTCAAATAAAAGAGATGTATTTTTCACACGCTGCGCCTTGGTCCACTCATTATCCTCAAGACGATCGTGACACAGTCGTAGGTGCTGCCCAGCCTATTGTTAATTTTTTCTGATAGTGGATATAACATTAAAGATCTGACAATGTTTTAAAGGTACAAATTCAACAAGTTTTATACAAGGTTTGTTTGTGTTGAAAATAGGTTATAACGATGACAGAATCCTGTGGTTGAAATTTCAACCTCAAAACAACTGTTGATTACTTTTTTCAAATCCATTATATTTTCTATGTAGATCCCGACGTCACAATATAGTTAACAAATTGTAACGAGTGCGCTGAGAGTCGGGAAGCAAGTTCAGGGAGTGAGTGTTTTAATAAATGAAACAATAAACACGTAACACAAACAACGCACCGACATGAAAAGAGTCAATAATCCCTGAGGAAAGAACCAAGGGGAGTGACAGATACAGGGAAGATATTCAAGGAGGTGATGGAGTCCAGGTGAGTATCATGAGGCGCTGGTGCGCTTGACGATGGTGACAGGTGTGCGGGATAATCAGCAGCCTGATGACCTAGAGGCCGAAGGGGAGGTATACATGACAGTACCCCCTCCCCGGCGCGCGGCTCCAGCCACAGGACACCGACAAAGGGGATGAACCTGGGGATCAGGAGCGGACAGGTCACCCCTGCTGAAGCACGGGAACCTGTCACGCCGGCTGAGGCGTGGAAACCTGTCGAGCCGGCTGGGGTGCGTGAACCTGACAGACAGGCTGAGGCAGGGGAGCTTGGCGATCCGGCAGAGGCATGGGAGCTTGGCGATCCGGCAGAGGCATGAGAGCCTGACAAACCGGTGGAAGCAGGGGGGCCTGGCGATCCGGCGGAGGCATGAAAGCCCGACGAGCCGGCTGAGGCAGGGGAGCCTGGCGATCCAGCGGAGGCATGAAAGCCCGACGAGCCGACTGAGGCAGGGGAGCCTGGCGATCCAGCTGAGGCATGAAAGCCCGACGAGCCGGCGGAGGCAGGGAAGCCTGGCGATTCGGCTGAGGCATGAGAGCCTGACGAGACGGCGGAGGCATGAGAGCCTGACGAGCCGGTGGAGACAGGGGAGCCTGGCAATCTGGCTGAGGCATGAGAGCCTGTAGCGGCTCCTGGACCCGATGTCATTTACACTGACACAAAAAACCCTAGAAAAAAATCACTCCCTGATGCTTCCCTTAGGTGAGGTGTTATTCTCTAACGTGTGCGCTGAGAGTCGGGAAGCAAGTTCAGGGAGTGAGTGTTTTAATAATAAATGAAACAATAAACACGTAACACATTGACATGAAAACAGAGTCAATAACACCTGAGGAAAAAACCAAGGGGAGTGACAGATATAGGGAAGATAATCAAGGAGGTGATGGAGTCCGGGTGAGTGTCATGAAGCGCTGGTGCGCTTGAAGATGGTGACAGGTGTGCGGGATATTCAGCAGCCTGATGACCTAGAGGCCGGAGAGGGAGTATACGTGACAAAAATGATGGTGAAACAATGTTGATTCAACCAGTTTGTGCCCAATGGTGAGAGGATATCCACACTGCACTGTCCTCGCTAACATCAGTAACAATTTATCTACTGAATAGCCCTATGTGCCTTTACATCACATTATGCGAGCAAAGCTGCCCCATCGTTCTGAAATCTGTACCTTCTGACTTGTTTAAAACTAAGAATAACAGATTTTTAAGGTAAGAATGGAATCAGTGCATAATACATATAGTCAGAAAGTATATTAATGATTAATACGACAACAAAAGGCTTAAAATACCTCCAGAAACAAGGGATTAAATTTGACCAACTACAGAAGAAAGTGGATGGGACCATTAAAGGTAGACTGGCCATGTGTACCGTATGTAACTGTTTACAGGAACTATACACAGCTCAATTACAGTACAATTCGCATAATCCAAACGTAAGGATTAAATCCTTTATAAATTTAATCTGGATAAAACCTAAGCACATGAGAGTAAACCAAACCTCCATGGTTAGACAGACTGATATCAGCATGGAATAAAGGGATGGAGTGGGAGGAGAAAACAATAGACAAAGAAATGCATACAGTATCAAATATAGAACTCACAGATAGCAGCAGCTATTTACTTTAGATCCAAATCTTATTTGGTTGCAGTGACGACAATAAGGAAAATGTTAAGAATCCTTTTGAAAACTGCAGGCTCAATCCTCACACGAATGCATGCTCACATACACAGGAGCACGCACACGCACACGCACACGCACACGCACACAGTACATCTCCTTGAAGTGATGCACAATCAAGAGCAATCTGCCGGGCTGTATCACCGCCAGGTACGGCAACTGCTCCGCCCACAACCGCAAGACTCTCCAGAGGGTAGTGCGGTCTGCACAACGCATCACCGGGGGCAAACTACCTGCCCTCCAGGACACGTACACCACCCGATGTCACAGGAAGGCCAAAAAGATCATCAAGGACAACAACCACCTGAGCCACTGCCTGTTCACCCCGCTATCATCCAGAAGGCGAGGTCAGTACAGGTGCATCAACGCTGGGACCAAGAGACTGAAAAACAGCTTCTATCTCAAGGCCATCAGACTGTAATTAGCCATCACTAACATTGAGTGGCTGCTGCCAACATACTGACTCAAATCTCTAGCCACTTTAATAATTAAAAATTGGATGTAATAAATGTATCACTAGTCACTTTAAACAATGCCACTTTATGTAATGTTTACATACCCTACATTACTCATGTCATATGTACTATATACTGTACTCTATTCTATCTTGCCTATGCCGTTTGGCCATCGCTCATCCATATATTTATATGTACATATTCTTATTCATTCCTTTACACTTGTGTGTATAAGGTAGTTGTTGTGAAATTGTTAGATTACTTGTTAGATATTACTGCGTGGTCGGAACTAGAAGCACAAGCATTTCGCTACACTCGCATTAACATCTGCTAAACATGTGTATGTGACCAAGAAAAATGGATTTGATTTGAAGTGACAATTGCCAGAGGCCTATTGGTTCCTGAAATGTTAAGTAGGACTCTCTTACCTACAGTCTACAGAGGCACAACATTATTTCTCAGGAAGTAAAAAAGCTGTAGTTAACGGTTGACAAATGCGGGTTCCTCTCCCACAGTGTGTGGGATGACCTAAAATAGAATCCCTGGGTGCCACCAACCAGGCAGGCAAATCACACTCAAGTGCTGTACATACCACGCCACAGCACAGTCAGGAATCAATGTTGGAATAATAGGACTCAGCGAGAAACTGAGAGGAAATGAATACCCTACTCCCTCTACTTCTGCACATCTCTCCTTCCCCATCCTCCCTGTAGGTATTGTGCCATATTGATATGTATTACAGGGAGAGAAGCACGATAAGGTAATATGACAGGAGGCGAGGCACAGTGGGATGGGAGTGGATGCAATAACAGGAGAGTGATGGTGAGTACGCATTTCACTGTTAGTCTACACCTGTTTATCACAAAGCAGTGTAATGCAAGTACAAAGCCAACTGTCACTAGTTCCATTGTTAAGACTGGGAGAATGGATCCAGCAGGGAGAGCAGAGAAACATATCCCCTGTATCCTGCTGATGATTCACTACCTGACTTTTGAATCTTTAATCTGGGCGTGTGTATGTGTGTGTATGTGTGTGTATGTGTGTGTGTGTGTGTGTGTGTGTGTGTGTGTGTGTGTGTGTGTGTGTGTGTGTGTGTGTGTGTGTGTGTGTGTGTGTGTGTGTGTGTGTGTGTGTGTGTGTGTGTGTGTGTGTGTGTGTGTGTGTGATTGTGTGTGTGAAAGAGGGAGAGAAGAGAGTCTGTTGCTATGCATTTTTACACGTCCCTGCCTCCCACCAGCCTCTTCACATAAACCCTCAGTGAGCTGAGCTGAGTGCTCATAATGTAATGCTTCACCACTAAGGGCTCTGAGGATTAGTAAACTGTATATACAGCACCAGTGGTCATGGACATTCTCAAAGCACGATCTCTCTATATACTGTACAGAGGAAAGGGCTTTATCCCCCTTTAGAATGTTAGCGGTGTTAAAGTTTTCTAAACCTTCCAAACGCCACTATTCTAAATCATCTGGAGAACCCTGGCAGTTATGCAAGACAATGAGGCTGTATTCTGATAGTACGTTGTTGAGAAAGTGCCTGGACAGTCATTTTCACACACAAAGAAACCTCTTCACTAAATCGAGAAATATCATCCTTTGAGACTTTCAGCGATCAGATTCTTTTTCGCTTCTATATAACTGTGAATGTTCTCAGAAGCAGCAAGAAGTCATAAATTCTCCTCTCCTGTTTGAGTGATAACATTTTGGATTGAACCAACCTGGTCTCAGAGCGTTTCGTATTGTTCACTCCATTTAGTATGATAGGTTACGAATTACAATTCGTATTATATGTTCTCAATTTGCAAAACATACAATATGTTATGGATTTTCTAAATGTACAAAATGTCACATATTTTTCAAAATGTATGATATGTTACAAATTCTAGTTGGATAAATTCTAGTTGGTGGCTAGGTGGATAACATTAGCTAGCTGGCTAGCGTTAGCTAGACTAGGGTTAGGATTAGGGATTAGGGTTAAGGTTAAGGTTAGGGTTAAGGTTAGGGTTAGAGGAAGGGTTAGCTGAAATGGTTAGGGTTATGGGAAGGGTTAGCTAACAAGTAGTTGCAAAGTAAATACAAGTAGTAAGTAGTTGAAAAGTTGCTAATTAACTAAAATGTTAAAGTTGTCCGTGATGAGATCTGAACTCACAACGTTTGGGTTGCTAGACATTTGTGTTATACACCCACCCAACCAACCTACTTTCATTTTTGCCTTAAGTAACTATCTGTCTTATGTAGCCATAACCAACGTAACATCTCACTCTCATTTCAGTGTTCTGTATTTAAATTCATTGTGTTACGTCTTGTCTGTGAGACCAGGCTGATTGAACAGGACAAATGTGTCCTCTCTTGCCAGTAGCAAGTACTCTCAGCATTCTCATTCCAGAAATAAATAAAGTCATAAATGCTATCTATTTTCAAAAATGTTAATAAATTAAGTTTTAAGTTTTAATATGAATTTCCTGCAATTCTGCACATTTTGTCATGGGGCGGAGAGAAAATATTGCTATTTTGTAACACATTTTATGCAATTCTACAAATTTTTCCATGGGGCAGAGAGACATTGTTGCAGTTTTAAAGCAACTTTCCTGCAATTCTACACATTTTGCCATGACTTACGCCATGTTAATGATATCTGAGTGAGAGTGATTATCAAAATCAAATGGGGGCCCCCTGGATTGCCCTGTTGGTATTTGGCCATGATTACTTCAAGTTTAGCTAACTGGCTAGACAAACTTACCAATCTAAAAATTGTTAGCTGACATGAGTATTGTGTGACAGTCAGTGACTGTCAGTAAATATTTTTGGGTCGGGGGACCCCTAGCAGCCTGATCCCTAAGCAATCACTTGTATCGCTTATGCCTGGAGCCAGCCCTGATGAGATTTATATGTAAAACATTTACATTTAACATCTTAGTCATTTAGCAGATGCTCTTATCCAGAGCAATTTAAAGTCATCTTAAGATAGCTACAGTGCCTTCAGAAAGTATTCATACCCCTTGACTTATTCAACATTTGTTGTGTTAAAGCCTGAATTCAAAAAGTAATTGACATGTTTTATTATTATGTCTTACCCACCTGCACACAATACCCCATAATGACGAAATTAAAACGTGATTTTAGATATTTTTTTTGTTGATTTATTGAAAAAAAATACAGACATTTCTAATTTACATAATTATTCACAACCCTGAGCCAAATAAATCTTAGAATCACCGTTGGCGGATATTACAGCTGGCTAAGAGCTTTGCACACCTGGGTAGTACAATATTTGCCCATCATTTTTTTTTCTTTCTTCAAGCTCTGTCAATCTGGTAGCATTTTCAAGATTTCCAGATGCCATAGATTTTCAAGCAGATTTAAGTCAAAACTGTAACTAGACCACTCGGGAACATTCAATGCCATCTTGGTAAGTAACTCCAGTGTATATTTGGCCTTGTGTTTTAGGTTATTGTCCTGCTGAAACGTGAATTTGTCTGTTGGAAAGCAGACTGAACAAGGATTTTCTCTAGGATTTTGCCTGTGCTTAACTCTATTCCGTTTCCTTCTTTTTTTTTTTTTTTACTCCCTAGTCCTTGGCGATGATAACCATACCCATAACATAACAGGATGCTGCCATCATCATGCTTGAAAATATGAAGAGTGGTACTCAGTGATGTGTTGTGTTGGATTTGCCCCAAACATAACGCTTTGTATTCAGGACATAAAGTTCATTTCTTTGCCACATATTGAAGCAGTTTTACTTTAGTGCCTTATTGCAAACAGGATGCATGTTTTGGAATATTTGTATTCTGTACAGGCTTCCTTCTTTTCGCTCTGTCAATTAGGTCAGTATTGTGGAGTAACTACAATGATGTTGATCCATCCTCAGTTTTCTCCTATCACAGTCATTAAAATCTGTAACTGTTTTAAAGTCACAATTGCCTCATGGTGAGATCCCTGACCAGTTTCCTTCATCTTCGGCAACTGAGTTATCAAATCAAACTTTATTTGTCACATGCGCCGAATACAACAAGTGTAGACCTTACTGTGAAATGCTTACTTACAAGCCCTTAACCAACAGCGCAGTTCAAGAAGAGTTAAGAAAATATTTACCAAATAAACTAAAGTAAAAAATTATAAAAAGTAACACAAAAAAATTACAATAACGAGGGTATATACAGGGGGTACCGGTACCGAGTCAGTGTGCGGGGTACCGAGTCAGTGTGCAGTGTACAGGTTAGTTGAGCTAATTTGTACATGTAGGTAGGGGTGAAGTGACTATGCATAGATAATAAACAGCGAGTAGCAGCAGTGCACAAAACAAATGGAGGGGGAGGGTGTCAATGTAAATAGTCCGGTGGCCATTTGATTAATTGTTCAGCAATTATGGCTTGGGGGTAGAAGCTGTTATGGAGCCTTTTGGTCCTAGACTTGGTGCTCTGGTACCGCTTGCTGTGCGGTAGCAAAGAGAACAGTCTATGACTTGGATGACTGGAGTCTCAGACAATTTTATGGGCTTTCCTCTGACACGCCTATTATATAGGCCCTGGATGGCAGGAAGCTTGACCCCAGTGATGTGCTGGGCCATACGCACTACTCTCTGTAGCGCCTTACGGTCAGATGCCGAGCAGTTGCCATACCAGGCAGTGATACAACTGGTCAGGATGCTCTTGATGGTGCAGCTGTAGAACTTTTGAGGATCTGGGGACCCATGCCAAATCCTTTTAGTCTCCTGAGGGGGAATAGGTTTTATCGTGCCCTCTTCACGACTGTCTTGGTGTGTTTGGACCATGAGAGTTCGTTGGTGATGTGGACACCAAGGATCTTGAAATGCTCAACCCGCTCCACTACAGCCCCGTTGATGTTAATAGAGGCTTGTTCAGCCCGCCTTTTCCTGTAGTCCACGATCAGCTCCTTTGTCTTGCTCACGTTGAGGGAGAGGTTGTTGTCCTGGCACCACACTGCCAGTTCTCTGACCTCCTCCCTATATGCTGTCTCATCGTTGTTGGTGATCAGGCCTACCATTGTTGTGTCGTCAGCAAACTTAATGATGGTGTTGGAGTCGTGTTTGGCCACACAGTCGTGGATGAACAGAGAGTACAGGAGAGGACTAAGTACACACCCCTCCCGGGTGGCGCAGTGGTCTAGGGCACTGCATCGCAGTGCCAGCTGCGCCACCAGAGTCTCTGGGTTCGCGCCCAGGCTGGGCTGGGTTCGCGCCCAGGCTCTGTCGCAGCCGGCCGCAACCGGGAGGTCCGTGGGGCGACTCACAATTGGCATAGCGTCGTCTGGGTTAGGGAGGGTTTGGCCGGTAGGGATATCCTTGTCTCAGTATGTAAAATGTAATGAAATGTAATAAATGTAAAAAAAAAAATGTAATAAAATGTATGCACTCTGGAGAAGAGCGTCTGCTAAATGACTAAAATGTAAATGTAAATGCATTGGAAAACCTCCCCGGTCTTTGCGGTTGAGCAAAGGTTGAGTATGTTTGAAATTCACTGCTCGACTGAGGGACCTTACAGATAATTGCGTGTGTGGGGTACATAAAAAAATTATGTTAAACATTATTAATGGACACAGATTAAGTCCATACAACTTATTATTTGACTTGTTAGGCAAATGTTTACTCCTGATTGTATTTAGGTTTTCCATATCAAAGGGGTTGAAAACGTATTTACTCAAGACATTTCCGCTTTTCATTTTTAATACATTTTTGAAAATGTCTGAAAACACAATTCCACTTTTACACTATGGTCGCCAGTGATGCAAAATCTCAATTTAATCTATTTTAAATTCAGGCTGTAACACAACAAAATGTGGAAAAAGTCAAGGGGTGTGAATACTTTCTGAAGGCACTGTAGGTGAGACAACCACATATCCCAGTCCAATTTTATTTATTTATTTATTTTATTTTATTTTACCTTTATTTAACCAGGTAGGCTAGTTGAGAACACGTTCTCATTTACAATTGCGACCTGGCCAAGATAAAGCAAAGCAGTTCGACACATACAACAACACATAGTTACACATGGATTAAAACAAACATACAGTCAATAATACAGTGAAAAATAAGTCTATATACAATGTGAGCAAGTGAGGTGAGATAAGGGAGGTGAAGGCAAACAAAATATATATATAAATAAAAAAATATAGAAAAAAAGCCATGGTGGCGAAGTAAATACAATATAGCAAGTAAAAACACTGGAATGGTTGGTTTGCAGTGGAAGAATGTGCAAAGTAGAGATAGAAATAATGGGGTGCAAGGAGCAAAATAAATAAATAAATACAGTAGGTAAAGAGGTAGTTGTTTGGGCTAAATTATAGATGGGCTATGTACAGGTGCAGTAATCTATGAGCTGCTCTGACAGCTGGTGCTTAAAGCTAGTGAGGGAGATAAGTGTTTCCAGTTTCAGAGATTTATGTAGTTCGTTCCAGTCATTGGCAGCAGAGAACTGAGAATATACAGGATACGAACATTCCATTCCTATACAATGGATATACAGTATAGCCTTTTGGGGGGAAAAAAACACATTTTCATACACATCTAAAATCTATGTATTAAAAAAATCTGAAAACAGCAATATTTTACACACGTGAAGGTACTCATAAGCAATCGTTTCTGATGAGAAAACACAAATGTGAAAAATGTTTCGTAGTTTTGGAAATAAACTCTTTAATATACTTCCTAATCTCTTCTTTCATTGGCAGTGAAGTACGTGCAAATAGTTTTCTTAAACTGCGCAGAGTGTGAACTCGGCCATATGGGAAGGATTTACTTCACTCCATGTATGTGCAAAGTGTTATGCATGTGAAAGAGACTCTCTGTGATGTGTTGAATCTGTAAATGTGCTTTGTGTGGAGCAGCCTGGTTTATTCGTTAGAGTTAATGTGCAGACTAAGCATATATGGAGTGACGTGTGTGAGCTGTGCTGCTTTAATAATTGTTGCACCAATGAGGTCATCATTATAAACAAGAATTTGCTCTTAATTGACTTTCTTGTATAAATAAATATGAAATAAAAAATGTATGAATACAAATATACATACTGTAACTGCATTTACAGTATCACAACCACTTTTATCATGATGATGGCATATTGTCACCTGTAGTTCCATTTGCTAATATTTGACACAAGAATGATAGTCTATATAGAATATAAACTATCATGTTAATGTCATTGACCTGGGAATAATTGCTTTGAGTAAGATATATTTCACATAAGCCCGACCATGTAAAAGGCAGGAGGTTGTCTTGTAGTCTAATGTCTGGGGAATCTCATGCAACAGTTTGTGCTTGGCTACCAATCCATCCCAACAACAAAAGTAACACTCATGCAAGGCATGATTCATTTAAAACCCTGTCCCATTGTTACTGCTTTTATTACAAACCAGCTCCATTGTGTAGCCATGTCATCAACAATGGCCATGTAATGGCTCATGTCAGTTTCTTTCTAGTACTCACAAAGAGACCCGATTTGACTTTGACAGTCCACCATTTAAAAAGAAGGCAGACAATGAAACAAGACAAATTGTTGAGATCTCCATAGACCAAGTCTAGCTCACAAAAGCCCCTTGAAGTAGAACAAAAATGTGTTTACGTAACATACCATTCCAGGTGTTGCCATAGTTTTAGGTTCATCAACTACTACAGATGTAGGATCTTAGCCAGTTTCTTACAGCAGGAAAAGAATCCTGCAGCAACAGGAAATGCAAATTATTATGTGGACTATAATACATTTTTGTAGGGGTTGATATATTTTTCTTAAGGGAAAATCAAGTCTTAAATTTCGAAGTGGAAATACACATTTTAAATGTCCCGCATTGCAGGAAAGTTCACCACCAACAGTGTAATCAATTTAAGATCCTACATCTGTAGGTGTTTTCTGAACAACCTACTATGTGGTGTTTGATGTTATAGCTGATTATTTGATCGTGAGACGAAATATTTAGACTAACAGGGATGCATGGTGTCTAGGATAGAAGAGACAGGACCAGAATAGAACCAGAGGGTGATTACAAATGGATATTGGGCATTGTAAGCTTTTAGTAGTTTCACGCCTGCTCCCGCTCGAGGGCGCCAGGAGGCCCATCATTATGCACACCTGTCACCATCGTTACGCTCATCGGCGCTTCATGGGACTCACCTGGACTCTGTTACTTTATTGATTGCCTCCCCTATATCTGTCCCTTCCTCAGTTTCTTCCCCGTGTCTGCATTAATGCCGTTTTGTTTACCCTGTCCGTGGTTTGTTTCCTGTCTGTCATTTATTAAATATACACCCCAATACTTGCTTCTCGTCTCCCAGCGTCTGTCCTCACAGAATGCAGACACCAATATTGGAAGCATCAGGGAGTTTTTTTTGTTTTGGGGGGGGGTTGGTGACGTCGGGTCCGGGTGCCATTGCCTAAGGAACCAGGGATGCCTCAGCTGGCTCGTCGGGCTTCCATGCCTAAGCTGGCTCGAGAGGTTTTCTCGCCTCGGTTGGCTCGGCAAGCTCCCATCCCATTTCATGCCTCAGCCGGCTCGTCGGACTCCCATGCCTCAGCCGGCTCATCAGGCTCCCATCCCACTCATGGCCCAGCCACCTCGTCGGGCTCCCACGTCTCAGCTGGCTCATCAGGCTCCCATCTTACTCATGGCCCAGCCGCCTCGTCGGGCTCCCACGCCTCAGCCGGCTCATCAGGCTCCCATCCCACGTCATGCCTCAGCTGGCTCGTCGGGGCTCCCACGTCTCGGCCAGGCCCGTCAGGTTCACCCAGGTGGGACGCCGGGTTGCGCCCCTAGAGGGGGGGTACTGTCACGCCTGCTCCCGCTCCCTCCCTCTGGTGCTCAAGGGCGCAAGGCGGCCCATCATTGCGCACACCGGTCACCAACGTTACTGATTGCCTCCCCTGTATCTGTCACCTCCTCAGTTTCTTCCCCGTGTCCGCATTAATGTTGTTTGT
Organism: Salvelinus fontinalis; assembly: GCF_029448725.1. Taxonomy (NCBI): domain Eukaryota; kingdom Metazoa; phylum Chordata; class Actinopteri; order Salmoniformes; family Salmonidae; genus Salvelinus; species Salvelinus fontinalis. Next base: position 48,087,939 of record NC_074695.1, read on the forward strand.
TTCCTGTCTGTCATTTATGAAATATTCACTCCCTATACTTGCTTCTCGTCTCCCAGTGTCTGTCCTCACAAATAGAGCTCTTTTAAATGACCTACTACATTAAATGTCATCCCAAAGTTCACTAGGGTTCATCAAACTAGAATTCCTGACAAACTGTGGGATAAGGGGATAGCGGGGATGATTCATGGATTCATGTCTCATGGGTTGGTTGTCACAGTGCTTATTACACCCAGTCTAGAGGGTGCTGTCTAATAATTTTCAAGATTAAAATGTGTTAATTCTTTATCCACCTTGTCAATTCATGTCAGCATAAAAAAACGTTCAGGTGAGGAGAATTCATATTTTTCATAGGTGAAAAATGTCTTGGGATTTTCTTCATAAATGTTTGAATTGTGGGAGTATACATGAACACTTATGCTTGTTGAAAAGAGAAGAGGTAGCACTACATTCCAAACATATTTCTGAGTTGCTAAATCAAGCCATGTGGTAACTACCATCTTATATAGCATTGGGGGTTTGGTTGGGGATGGATGTCACATGAAATGTGGGGTTGGTTGTCTCCAGAGTCATACACTGTACATAGAGAGTTGTGCCAATGCGGTTTCTGTCTGAACGTTCTGAGAGCCCCACTTTCTCTATGAAGATATCAAGTGAAATCAGATATTCAGTTTGTTGATAGCACAACACAGTACAGACTTGGGTACACATTATCCTGAATGCTAATCAATAAAAATGTCTGTTAAATTCGCTGCTCTGTTTTGCCTGTTTACAGCGGGTCATTTCATAGGGTATTGCCAGAGGAGCTCTTGTATTGTTACATCACCTTCATTTCGAGAATAATGGCAGCTGTTCTAAAACCTGACATAACTCTCTCCATATATGGCTCTGGTTGTCACCATCAACTCCATTTTAACCATATTCTTCTGGGACATTACCACTGCCTGTGTACAATAAATCCAAAGCTCTTTTAGGCTGTTGCTATGAAGACCTTCCTTCCCATTAAACCTGAACACCTTTGGCCGACATCAAAATATGAAGTGTGGAGAGCATTTGCGCATCGGGAAGACGTCGCTGAGATATCAGAATAGAATGTTGATGCCTGGCCAACATATAAACGACTTAGAACTGTAGAATTTCGAATGCAGGTATTATAAATACATCTGTGAGACTTCTTGCCAGCAAACAATGTCTAAACTGCATCTTCCCGATGCATCGTGTTTGAATCCGTTGGGCAGAAGTATCTGTGCTATCTGGGATTGTTGGTTAGGTTTAGGGTTAGGATAAGGGTTAAGTTTAGGGTTAGGATAAGGTTAAGGTTAGGGTCAGGGCTAGGGTTAGTAGATTGAAATGTTACTGATAGTCTGTAGAGCGTCTAGAGATGGACTATCCACATTTTATTCTCGAGGCATAAAATTATGAATTTGGTTATGAATATTTTTAGGGCTCCCAAGTGACGCAGCGGTCTAAGGCACTGCATCTCAGTGCTAGAGGCGTCACTATTGACCCCGGTTCGATTCCAGGCTGTATCACAACCGATCGTGATTGGGGGTCCCATAGGGCGGCACACAATTGTCCCAGCGTCGTCCGGGTTTGGCCGCGATAAACTGTCATTGTAAATAAGAAATTGTTCTTAACTTACTTGCCTAGTTAAATAAAGGTCAAATAAAATAAGATCAAAGAAAGGCTATTTCTAAGACTATGTATGCTATATTGCTTCATTTCCTATTACAAAGGGAAAAAGCTACTTGCAAACAATGTGACAATCAACCCCATACTGTGTGACGTCTGTGAAGTTTGTTTGATGGGTTATAACTCTATGTTGAAATAAGATATGAGGATAAAATGGGTCCCTATTTCAACTCAAGACCTTGGCCTTATCCTAATATTGAAAAGAGTCTTGCATACATGCGAGTAAAAATACAACCAACACCGGTCTCCCCTACGGATGTCCAACATGACAATAACAGAGTGTGAAAATGTGCCTAATTTGGTGGTTTTCAGAGGCAATCTGTTAGCATTAGTAAACGTCAGTGTGGTGTTAGTTGCAGTGTGCAGACGTAGACCTTTACACGACACGCAATTAGCTAACGAGGTGGATCTGGTAGCTTTCAGCGAAGTGTTTCTGTTTTTTGTGGGGCCCGGGAGGCATACATTAATGTGGGGAGTTAACTCATTATGGATGACATCACCAGTATGGTAGGAGGGACCATCACGCCAACAACTGGCAGAGAGAAAGAGAAAAAGGAGAGAAGGAAGTACCAGTAGAGAGCATCAATAATCGCTAGTATATTAGTGATCAATGGTAGTAAGGTTCAAGACGAGTTACTGAATTAATGTAACTCCACTTCCTCCATAAGGGAGGTGTTGTTCTTTTACTCCAAATGGGCCTCGTGACAAATTGGCTCTTGTAGGCATGTGGTCAGTCTAAAGACGGTTCATTGGTTACTGTGAACATTCAGAAATGCTGTTTCTGTAAACAATTAACTGCGACAAACTCAACAAACTCATTTAAGAGTCAACAAGATAGTCCTCCGTTGGTTCTCTACTGCTCTAAATGAACCTTCTCGTTCCCAAGCAGATAACCTCGGTCAAATAGGTTCTTAATGGCGCCCCATTCTAAGGACAGGTCATTGGTTATTGTACATGCTTAATGACGTTTCCTTAGCTATTAAGGCATGACAAAGTCAACAAGCTGATTGAGGACATCGTGTAAAAGGGTCTGATAGTGCCTCAGTCACCCTCTTTCAGGGTTAAAGGTTCAACAACCTCTGATTTGGCTTTTTAACAAGGAGGCTGTAACGGTCCTGACCTGTTTTATGTTGTTTTTGTATGTGTTTATGGTCAGGGCATGTGTTTTGGGTGGGCAGTCTATGTTATCTGTTTCTATGTTGGTTTTGGTTGCCTGGTATGGCTCTTAATTAGAGGAAGGTGTTTTGCGTTCTCCTCTAATTAAGAGTCATATTTAGGTAGGGTGTTCTCACTGTTTGTTGGTGGGTGATTGTCTTCCATATCAGTGTTATGTCTTGCACCATACGGGACTGTTCGGTTGTTCGTTTCGTTTCGATGTAGTCTGTTCCTGTCCGTGAGTTTTACGTTTTAGTTTAGTAAGTTCATGTTCAGGTTTTTTCGTCTACGTCGTTTTCTTGTTTTGTAATTTTGAAAGTGTTTTGTTTTTCGTGTTGCCATCGTCGTGTTTTAATAAAAGATGGCTTATTTCCCGAATGCTGCATTTTGGTCTGATGATCCTTCTCTCCTCTCCTCGTCCGAGGATGAGGAGAGCGACAGCCCTTACAGAATCACCCACCAAATTAGGACCAAGCGGCAAGGGAAAGCTCGACAGGGCAACAAGGACTCCTGGACTTGGGACGAAATATTGGACGGGAGAGGTCCATGGGCACAGCCGGGAGAATATCGCCGTCCCAAAGCTGAGCTGGAGGCACTGAGGAGAGTAGAGGCTACCGGAGAGAGGAACCGGAGTTATGAGGGAACGCGTCTGGCACGGAAGCCCAAAAAGCCCGTAAGTAACACCCAAAAATTTCTTGGGGGGGGGTATAAGAGGTAGTGGGCCAAGGGCAGGCAGGAGACCTGCGCCCACTTCCCAGGCTTACCGTGGAGAGCGGGAGTACGGGCAGGCGCCGTGTTACGCAGTAGAGCGCACGGTGTCTCCTGTACGAGTGCATAGCCCAGTGCGGGTTATTCCACCTCCCCGCACTGGCAGGGCTAGATGGGGTATTGAGCCAGGTGTCATGAGGCCGGCTCAACGCGTCTGGTCTCCAGTGCGTCTCCTCGGGCCGGCATACATGGCACCTGCCTTACGCATGGTTTCCCCGGTTCGCCTACATAGGCCGGTGCGGGTTATTCCACCTCCCCGCACTGGTCGGGTGACCGGGAGCATTCAACCAGGTAGGGTTGGGCAGGCTCAATGCTCAAGAGTGCCAGTACGCCTCCACGGTCCGGTATTTCCGGCGCCACCTCCCCGCCCCAGCCTAGTGCCTACAGTGCCTATACTACGCACTAGGCTACCAGTGCGTCTCCTGAGCCCAGTTCCTCCTCCACGCACTCTCTCTGTAGTGCGTGTATCCAGTTCGGTGCCTCCAGTTCCGGCACCACGCACAAAGCCTCCTGTGCGTCTCCAGAGCCCTGTACACACTGTATCTTCTCCCCCTACTAATCCTGATGTGCTTGTCCTCAGCCCGGTGTCACCAGTGCCGGTACCTCGCATCAGGTATAGAGTGGGCTTTGAGAGTACAGTGTGCCCTGTCCCTGCTCCCCGCACTAGTAGGAAGGTGCTTATCCTTAGCCCGGTGCCTCCAGTTCCGGCACCACGCACCAGGTCTACAGTGCGCCGTATCCGGCCAGAGCCATCCGTCTCCCCAGCGCCATCTGAGCCATCCGTCTCCCCAGCGCCATCTGAGCCATCCGTCTCCCCAGCGCCGTCTGAGCCATCCGTCTGCCATGAGCCTGCAAAGCCGCCCGTCTGCCATGAGCCTGCAAAGCCGCCCGTCTGCCATGAGCCTACAGAGCCGTCCGCCAGACAGGAGCCGCTAGAGCCGTCCGCCAGACAGGAGCCGCTAGAGCCGCCCGCCAGACAGGATCTGCCAGAGCCGCCAACCAGACAGGATCTGCCAGAGCCGCCAACCAGACAGGATCTGCCAGAGCCGCCAACCAGACAGGATCTGCCAGAGCCGCCAGCGAGCCATGAGCAGCCAGAGCCGCCAGAGAGCCATGAGCGTCGAGAGCCGCCAGAGAGCCATGAGCGTCGAGAGCCGTCAGCCTGCCATGAGCGTCGAGAGCCGTCAGCCTGCCATGAGCGTCGAGAGCCGTCAGCCTGCCATGAGCGTCGAGAGCCGTCAGCCTGCCATGAGCGTCGAGAGCCGTCAGCCTGCCATGAGCGTCGAGAGCCGTCAGCCTGCCATGAGCGTCGAGAGCCGTCAGCCTGCCATGAGCGTCGAGAGCCGTCAGCCTGCCATGAGCGTCGAGAGCCGTCAGCCTGCCATGAGCGTCGAGAGCCGTCAGCCTGCCATGAGCGTCGAGAGCCGTCAGCCTGCCATGAGCGTCGAGAGCCGTCAGCCTGCCATGAGCGTCGAGAGCCGTCAGCCTGCCATGAGCGTCGAGAGCCGTCAGCCAGCCATGAGCGTCGAGAGCCGTTCAGTCAGGATCTGCCTGAGTATATCAGCCGGGACCTGCCCCTTGTCCCGGTGTTGCCCCTTGTCCCGGTGCTGCCCCTTGTCCCGGTGCTGCCCCTTGTCCCGGTGCTGCCCCTTGTCCCGGTGCTGCCCCTTGTCCCGGTGCTGCCCCTTGTTCCGGTGCTGCCCCTTATCCCGGTGCTGCCCCTTGTCCCGGTGCTGCCCCTTGTCCCGGTGCTGCCCCTTGTCCCGGTGCTGCCCCTTGTCCCGGTGCTGCCCCTTGTCCCGGTGCTGCCCCTTCTCCCGGAGCTGGCCATTCATTTAGGGGATGTTAGTTTTAGGGTGGTCATTGGGAGGGGAAGACAGAAGCGGGGAGTGACTATGGTGGTGTGGGGACAGTGTCCAGAGCCGGAGCCACCACCGTGGTCAACTGCCCACCCAGACCCTCCCCTGGACTTTGTGCTGGTGCGCCCGGCGTTCGCACCTTGAGGGGGGGGGTTCTGTAACGGTCCTGACCTGTTTTATGTTGTTTTTGTATGTGTTTATGGTCAGGGCATGTGTTTTGGGTGGGCAGTCTATGTTATCTGTTTCTATGTTGGTTTTGGTTGCCTGGTATGGCTCTTAATTAGAGGCAGGTGTTTTGCGTTCTCCTCTAATTAAGAGTCATATTTAGGTAGGGTGTTCTCACTGTTTGTTGGTGGGTGATTGTCTTCCGTATCAGTGTTATGTCTTGCACCATACGGGACTGTTCGGTTGTTCGTTTCGTTTCGATGTAGTCTGTTCCTGTCCGTGAGTTTTACGTTTTAGTTTAGTAAGTTCATGTTCAGGTTTTTTCGTCTACGTCGTTTTCTTGTTTTGTAATTTTGAAAGTGTTTTGTTTTTCGTGTTGCCATCGTGTTTTAATAAAAGATGGCTTATTTCCCGAATGCTGCATTTTGGTCTGATGATCCTTCTCTCCTCTCCTCGTCCGAGGATGAGGAGAGCGACAGCCCTTACAGAGGCCCTGGTCTTATAACAATGAATGTAGTTTTATGGCAACTTAGAGTAGCCTATATATGTGTGAACCAGTATACAGTATGTCATATTAACGAGTTTTATTACATCAGAGTTTGTAAAAAGTATATGAGGTGCTTAGTATTTCTATAGCGCGTCTGGGTGATTTAGTGGTCGTCTGAGAGAGAAGCTTTGGCTATGCATGACTTAATAACACTATTTGAACATATGTACTGCAGGCACACGCACTCACACACACACTGCAATCGTGCACTGCATTTATAGGGCTGGGGGAATGTCTGCTTGTCACAAAAATCATTAGCCACAGCCTCGAATTAAATGACCTGGCCGTTACAGTGAGGACTACAGGGGTAAAAGAACTCCCAGCAACCCTCCACATGACGTATTACGTAATTACACATTACGTACAGGACTGATCTCACCTCTTCAGCCAATTAAAACAGCAGCTCAGTGCCAGTAGATCAACACAATCAGAAAGACTCATGAGAGGGTGGTTGGGAGGGTTTGGGATGGTAAGCAGGAAGTGGCTAGTTGATGCCTCTGTTAGTTCCACATGTTAGATTGACGGTTAGAGAGCTTCCCATGAGGTAGATAGGACACTCAGTCACAGAGAATTTTAAGTGATATTTCTAATCAGACCCAGAGACCCTGCGGGGTTCTGCTTGTCTTTTTCAGAGGTCCACTTCCACTGCACACACAGAAGATAGAGAGATAGAGAAAGAGATGCAGTCGGGAGAAAGAAAGTGCGAGAAACATGGCAAAATAGCCAGAGACAATTATAAATCAATGTACATATTGGCCAGTAGCGCTTCACTTTTCACTTGACGTCCCAAATGCCCTGAGGGAAAAACCCAATACAGCCCATTCCTGCAGTGGGAAAGCTGTAGGAAGGCTGTAGGGAGGCTGTGGGTCGAGACAATTGTATTAGCAGTGATCTTATTCTGCTTGATGAGGGGGTGGATGAGAGGCAGGTGGTACAGCACTGTAGCAGCTCTGTTGATTTGAAGTTTGTGTGAATGTGTGTGTTTGTCTACTCGTGCTCGTGCATGTGTGTGTGCATGCTTTCATTTGTAAGACTGTGTGTACGGATGCTTCCGGTTTTTACAGAGAAGGTGTAATAGTTAGCAGCTTCGCTGCATTGCTCTCCCCCATCTCATCAAACCCATTAAGGGGTTGGGGAGAAATCATTAGCAGAAAAGCCACATATTTCTGGTCTGCTGGATCCAGGCTCTAAAGGAATTCCAAACAGAGAACTCATGGAAAGAGGGATTTAATATGCAGATCTGCAATCTGGAGAAGAAGGGTTTTAGATTTGGGAGTGTTGAAGCATTTTATATGGAGGTCTCGACGCAAAACTAAGACCATGTCGCTCCACACCTTTCTCATTGCAAAGCTAATACCAGTCTCTATGGCAGTCTCGTCGCAAAACCAAGACTGTCGCCAAAACAAAGACGGTTCTGCCGAGTTGTTCTGCCGAGTTATTTGAGGAAGGAAAGAGAGCAAGGCTCCACACCAATCTCTCACTTGAGTATTTTAGCTAGTTAATTGCTTTTTTGTAGCTTTGGCAACTATTTGTGTGTTTTCCATCCCTGTTTGCTCATCTCTCTGTACGCTTTACAGACGCTTCCCACCCCTTGTTTGCAATCCTTTTAATTTAGTGTACCCTGCGTGCACAACCTATGTGGAATTCCTAGTCTCTGGTAGTATTTTGAACTGCCGATCTGTGGTCAAGAATGCCAAGTTCATCTTAGCCTACGCTGCCCTTCAGTCCCTTTACTTTTTGGCCCTGACGGAGAGATGGATCACTCCAAAAAACACTGCTACTCCAGCTGCTCTCTGATCACATTTTCTCTCATAGCCCGAGAGTATCTGGTCATCGTGGTGGTGGCACAGGGCTACTCATTTCCCCTCTTTTCTCCCTCACTCAACTCTCCTCATTTTGGTTGTCACTGCTACTTGTCTACTTAAGCTGAACATTGTCGTCGTCTATCGCCCACCAGGTGCCCTTAGAGAGTTCCTCAATGAGCTTGACTTCAACCTCCCGACGTCTGCATTCGATTAATTTCTTTCCAACTCTTTCTTTCCCCTCCTTGCCTCATTTGACCTAACCCTTTTCCGGTCCCCTCCCACTCACAAGGCAGGCAATATGCCGAACCTTATCAATGTAAGAGGCTGTTCATCTACTGAGCTCATGGCAACCCCCCTCCAGGTCTCTCATAACCACTCTGTTTTTCCAACCCTAGCCACTCAGCCCCTACCCAGATTGTCATGCGCCGTCGCAATCTTCGCTCTCTTTCTCCCACTACTCTTCCCTCTTCTATCCTATAATCCCTTCATTCTATTAGTCCTTCTCCCGCATGTCTTCTCATTCTGCCTCTTCGAAATCCTCCTCTCCTCCCTTTCCGCATCCGATAACTCGCACAGTCCCCTTTCTGCTCAGACTTCTGGGCCTTCCTCTCCTGCTCCGTGGCTGAGTGATGTGTCATCCTTTCACTCCCTCCTCTCTAGCTTTTCTTCCTCTGTATATGCTGCTAAAGCCACATTCTATCACTCTAAATGTCAAGTTTCTGCTTCTAACCCTAGGAAACTCTTTTCCACCTTGTCCTCCATCCCTCCTTAATCAAATCAAATCAAATTGTTTTGTATTTGTCACATGCACCGAATACAACAGGTGTAGACCTTACAGTGAATTGCTTACTTACAAGCCCTTAACCAACAACGCAGATTTAAGAAAAATACAAAAAATATGTATAAAGTAACAAATAATTAAAGAGGGATACCGGTACAGAGTTAATGTGCGGGGGCACCGGTTAGTTGAGGTAATTGAGATAATATGTACATGTAGGTAGAGTTATTAAAGTGACTATGCATAGATAATAACAGAGAGTAGCAGCAGCGTAAAAGAGGGGGAGGGGGGGACAATGCAAATAGTCTGGGTAGCCATTTGATTAGATGTTCAGGAGTCGTATGGCGTGGGGGTATAAGCTGTTGAGAAGCCTCTTGTAAGTAGACTTGGCGCTCCGTTACCGCTTCCCGTGCGGCAGCAGAGAGAACAGTCTATGAGTAGGGTGGCTGGAGTCTTTGACAATTTTATGGGCCTTTTATGGGCCTTCCTAACACCGCCTGGTGTAGAGGTCCTGGATGGCAGGAAGCTTGGCCCCAGTTATGGACTGGGCCGTACACACTATCCTCTGTAGTGCCTTACGTCGGAGACTGAGCAGTTGCCATACCAGGCAGTGATGCAACCTGTCAGGATGCTCTCGATGGTGCAGCTGTGGAAACTTTTGAGGATCTGAGGACCCATGCCAAATCTTTTCAGTCTCCTGAGGGGGAATAGGTTTTGTCGTGCCCTCTTCAAGACTGTCTTGGTGTGCTTGGACCAAGTTAGTTTGTTGTCGAGGAACTTGAAGCTGTCAACCTGCTCCACTACAGTCCCGTCGATGAGAATGGGGGTGTGCTCGAACCTCATTTTCCTGTAGTGCACAATCATGTCCTTAGTCTTGCTCACGTTGAGGGAGAGGTTGTTGTCCTTGCACCACACGGTCAGGTCTCTGACCTCCTACCGATGTTGTATCATCGGCAAACTTAAGGATGGTGTTGGAGTTGTGCCTTGCCGTGCAGTCATAAGTGAACAGGGAATACAGGAGGGACTGAACACGCACCCCTGAGGGGCCCCCGTGTTGAGGATCAGCATGGCAGATGTGTTGATATCTACCCTTACAACTTGGGGACAGATCCAGGATCCAGTTGCAGAGGGAGGTGTTTAGTCCCAGGGTCCTTAGCTTAGTGATGAGCTTTGAAGGCACTATGGGTTGAACGCTGAGCTGTAGTCAAAGAATAGCATTCTCACATAGGTGTTCCTTTTGTCCAGGTGTGAAAGGGCAGTGTGGAGTGCAATAGATATTGCATCATCTTTGGATCTGTTGAGGCGGTATGCAAATTGGAGTGGGTCTAGGGTTTCTGGGATAATGGCGTTGATGTGAGGCATGACCAGCCTTTCAAAGCACTTCATGGTTACAAATATGAGTGCTACGGGTCAGTAGTCATTTAGGCAGGTTACCTTAGTGTTCTTGGGCACTGGGACTAGGGTGGTCTGCTTGAAACATGTTGTTATTACAGACTCAGACAGGGAGAGGTTGAAAATGTCAGTGAAGACACGTGCAGTTGGTCAGCGCATGCTCGGAGTACACGTCCTGGTAATCCGTCTTGCCCTGCAGCCTTGTGAATGTTGACCTGTTTAAAGGTCTTACTCACATCGGCTGCGGAGAGCGTGATCACACAGTCGTCCTGAACAGCTGATGCTCTCATGCATGTTTCAGTGTTACTTGCCTCGAAGCTACCATAGAAGTTATTTAGCTCGTCTGGTAGGTTTGTGTCACTGGGCAGCTCTAGTCTGTTCTTCCCTTTGTAGTCTGTAGTAGTTTGCAAGCCCTGCCACATCCGATGAGCGTCGGAGCCAATGCAGTACGATTCGATCTTAGTCCTGTATTGACACTTTGCCTGTTTGATGGTTCGTCGGAGGGCATAGCGGGATTTCTTATAAGCTTCCGGGTTAGAGATCCCGCTCCTTGAAAGCGGCAGCTCTACACTTTAGCTCAGTGTGGATGTTGCCTGTAATCCATGGCTTCTGGTTGGGGTATGTACGTACAGTCACTGTGGGGAGGACGTCATCAATGCACTTATTGATGAAGCCAGTGATTGATGTTTATTTATTTTACCGTTATTTTACCAGGTAAGTTGACTGAGAACACGTTCTCATTTGCAGCAACGACCTGGGGAATAGTTACAGGGGAGAGGAGGGGGATGAATGAGCCAATTGTAAACTGGGGATTATTAGGTGACCATGATGGTTTGAGGGCCAGATTGGGAATTTAGCCAGGACACCGGGGTTAACACCCCTACTCTTACGATAAGTGCCATGGGATCTTTAATCCATTTTGACTAAATGGTGGTGTACTCCTCAATGCCATCGGAAGAATCCCGGAACAAATTTCAGTCTGTGCTAGCAAAACAGTCCTGTAGCTTAGCATGTGTTTCATCTGACCACTTTTTTATTGACAGAGTAACTCGTGCTTCCTGTTTTAATTTTTTCTTGTAAGCAGGAATGAGGAGGATAGGATTATGGTCAGATTTGCCAAATGGAGGGCGAGAGAGAGCCTTGTCCGCATCTCTGTGTGTGGAGTAAAGGTGGTCTAGAGTTTTTTTTCTCTCTGGTTGCACATTTAACATGCTGGTAGAAATTAGTCAAAATGGATTTAAGTTTCCCTGCATTCAAATCCCCGGCCACTAGAAGTGCCGCCTCTAGATGAGCGTTTTCCTGTTTGCTAATGGCCGTATACACCTCATTGAGTGTGAGTGTGGTCTTAGTGCCAGCATCAGTTTGTGGTAAATAGACAGCTACGAATACAGGTGAAAACTCTCTTGTTAGATTGCGCGGTCTACAGCTTATCATGAGATACTCTACCTCAGGTGAGCAAAACCTTGAGACTTCCTTAGATATCGTGCACCAGCTGATGTTTACAAATATACATAGACCTCCACCCCTTGTCTTACCAGAAGTTGCCATTACATCCTGCCGATACAGTGTATAACCCGGCAGCTGCATGTTATTCATGTCGTCGTTCAGCCACGACTCGGTGAAAGATATTACAGTTTTTAACGACCCATTGGTAGGATATACATGCTTGTAGGTCGTCCACTTTATTATCCAGCGATAGTACGTTGGCCAATAGTACCGATGGCAAAGGCAGATTAGCCACTCGTCGCCGGATCCTCACAAGGCACCCCGATCTCCTTCTGCAAAACCTGTCTCTTTCTCGTGCGATTGACAAGGATGAGGGCTTGTTCGGGTGTCTGGCGTAAAGATTCTCGTCCGACTCATTAAAGAAAAATTATTTGTCCAGTTCAAGGTGAGTAATCGCTGTTCTGATGTCCAGAAGCTCTGTTCGGTCATATGAGACGGTAGCAGCGACATTATGCACAAAAGAAGTTACAAACAATGCGAAAAAACGAACAAAATAGCGCAGTTGGTTAAGAGCCCATGAAAAGAAGGTTTACGACATCTGCTCCTCATTCACTCAGCCTATTGAGTTCAATAGTCCCACTCACACAGAACTACTCTACACCTTGACCTCTTTTTCCCTTCTTTCTCCAGATGAAATCCTACAACTAGTCAGGTCCGGCCACACGACAACCTGCCCACTCGAATCCAACCCCTCCACCATTCTCCATTCCTCACTTCCCTCATCAACTCAACCCTGACCCCTGACTTCAAAATGTCCCGAGTCGCTCCCCTCCTCATAAAACCAATACTCGACCAGTGGTGGCTGCTGAGGGGAAGACGTTTCATAATAATATGTGGAATGGAGTGAATGGAATGGTACCAAACACATTCATGTGTTCATTCATGTGTTTGATACCATTCCATTCCCTCCATAACACTCCGTTCCATCAATTATTATGAGGCATCCTCCCCTCAGCAGCCTCCACTCGACTTCTCTGACGTCAAAAACTACAGACCAGTATCCCTTCTATCTTTTCTTTCCAAAACACTTGAGCGTGCTGTTTCTGTCCAACTCTCTCGCTATCTCTCTCAGAAAGATCTTCTTGACCATAACCAGTCAGGCTTCAAAACGAGTCACTCAACAAAGCTATCTCTCCTCTGTTCTCATCCTCCTAGATCTATCTGCTGTCTTTGACACCGTGAACCATCCTCCTCTCCACCCTCTCAGGGCTGGGGTGTCTCAGGCTCCGCACACTCTTGGATTGCATCCTACTTTGCCGGCAACTCCTTCCAGGTGATGTGGAGAGGATTTGGGTCTGCACCACATATTCTCACTACTGGTGTCCCCCAGGGCTCGATTCTAGGCCCTCTTCTCTCTATACACCAAATCACTCAGCTGGTCATATCCTCACATGGTTTCTCCTATCATTGCTATGCAGATGATACTCAACTACTTTTTTCCTTCTCCCTTCTGACACACAGGTGGCGACACCCATCTCTCCATGCCTAGCAGATATCTCAGCATGGAGGTTGACCTATCACCTCAAGCTCCACCTCGACAAGACGGAGCTGCTCTTCATCCCAATCCAAGACCTCTCCATCATGGTTGACAACTCTACGGTGTCCCCCTCCCTGAGTGCAAAGAATCTTGGCGTGAGCCTGGACAACACCCTGTCATTCTCTGCAAACATACAAAATGTGATTCGCTCCTGCAGCTTCATGCTCTACAACATCAATAGAGTGTGACCCTACATCACACAGGAAGTGGCACGGGTCCTAATCCAGGCACTTGTCATCTCCCGTCTGTACTACTGCAACTCGCTGTTGGCTGGGGCCCAGGCCTGTGCCATCAAACCCCTGCAACTTATCCAGAATGCTGCAGCCCACCTAGTGTTCAACCTTCCCAAGTTCTCCCATGTCAACTCGATTCTCTGCACACTCAACTGGCTTCCAGTCGAAGCTCGCATCTACTGCAAGAACATGGTACTTTCCCTGCAAAACAGTAAAAGGAACTTCCACTCCCTACATTCAGGCTATGCTTAATCTAGTTTTGTCTCGTGGAATAGATATTGTGGATCAAAATATTTTTCCTCATAATCCTGGGCTATCGGACCACAATCTTATTACGTTTGCAATCACAACAAATAATTTGCTTAGACCCCAACCAAGGATTATTAAAAGCTGCGATGTAAATTCTCAGAGATAAACCCAAAGATTGCTAGATGCCCTTCCAGACTCCTTCCACCTACCCAAGGACGTCGGAGAAGAAACATCAGTGAACTGAGGATCTAAACTTAACCTTGCATAATAGCCTAGATGCAGTCGCAGCGTAAAAGAAATGTCACAAGAAACTAGCTACCTGGTATACAAAAAATACTTGAGTACTGAGGCAAGATTCCAGAAAGTTGGAATGGAAATAGCTCTCCGCCAAATTGGAGTTCTTCTGACTAGCTTGGAAAGACACTATCGAATGGCTGCAGCACGATCAGACTACTTTACAAACTGATTGAGGAGAATATATATATTTTTTAAAGCAGCATTCCCAAGTGAAGATGTCCCTCACTACAGTAGTGAAGAATTCATGAACTTCAACGAAGAAATTCATGATTATTAGAATGATTATCAGTTGTCCTGAGTCTGCACAGAACTGCCAGGACCTTGGATCAATGAAGACACTTCAGTTTTTTTGTATCCTGTATCTCTCGACACATTCACTAAAATAGTCATGGCCTCTAAATCTGCCAGCTGTCAACTGGAGCCAATTCTAAACTACTGAAAGAGCTACTTCCTGTGATTGTACTTCCTATGTATAATATAATATACTTCCTATGTATAATATAATATACTCCTTATCTTCCGGATGTGTACCAAACTCACTAAAAGTGTCAATAATAAAGCCTCTCTGGAAAATGCCAAACTTAATCTATATCTATATTAATTTATATATATTTATATATAGTTATTTATCTATATCGAATTGCCCATTCCTCTCATTTTTGGGGGAAAAAGCTGTTGCACAGCAAATACTGCCTACCTGAAGACAAATAATGTATATGAAACACTCCAGTCTGGTTTTAGATCCCACATAGTACTGAGACCCAAAGTTGTGAAGTTGGTAAATGCCCTTTAAATGGCGTCAGACCAAGGCTTTGCATCTGTCCTCGTTCTCCTAGACCTTAGTGCTGCTTTCGACACCATCGATCACCACATTCTTTTGGAGGGATTGGGAACCCTATTCAGATATAAGGAAGTGGATGGCAGCAAATTGGAGATGCTAGTTCTATGTCCCAAGAAACAAATAGATCTGCTGTCGGATTTGACAATGAATCTCAATGGTCGTGCAGTCGTCTCAAATTAAAACTGAAGGATCTCAATATTACTCTAGACCCTGATCTCTCTTTATGACAAACATATAAAAAATATTTCAAGAGGAGCTTTTCTTCCAACTTCGTAACATTGCAAAAATCTGAAACGTTTTGTCCAAAATGTATTCAGAAAAGCTAATCCATGCTTTTGTCACTTCAACATTAGACTACTGCAATGCTGTACGTTACCCAGATAAGGCACTAAATAAACTTCAGCTAATGCAAAATGCGTCTCTTTTGACTAGAACCCCCCAAAATATTATAATACTCCGGTGCTAGCTTCCTGTTAAGGCTAGGACTGATTTCAAGGTCTCCAGACCTACAAAACATTACATGGACTTACTCTTACTCATCTCCCTGATTTGGTCCTGCCATACCTACACATCACATATGCTACGGTCACAAGAAGCAGGCCTCTTTCTCGTTCCTCGAATTTTTTAAAAATTCTTTAAAAAAAAATTATCCCCTTTTCTCCCCAATTTTTTTTGTGGTATCCAATCGCTAGTAATTACTATCTTGTCTCATCGCTACAACTCCCGTACGGGCTCGGGAGAGACGAAGGTCGAAAGCCATGCGTCCTCCGAAGCACAACCCAACCAAGCCGCACTGCTTCTTTAACACAGCGCGCCTCCAACCCGGAAGCCAGCCGCACCAATGTGTCGGAGGAAACACCGTTTACCTGGCCCCCTTGGTTAGCGCGCACTGTGCCCGGCCCGCCACAGGAGTCGCTGGAGCGCGATGAGACAAGGATATCCCTACCGGCCAAACCCTCCCTAACCCGGACGACGCTAGCCCAATTGTGCGTCGCCCCACGGACCTCCCGGTCGCGACAGGGCCTGGGCGCGAACCCAGAGACTCTGGTGGCGTAGCTAGCACTGTGATGCAGTGCCCTAGACCACTGCGCCACCCGGGAGGCCGAGTTCCTAGAATTTCTAAGCAAACAGCTGGAGGTAGGGCTTTTTCCTATAGAGACCCATTTTTATGGAATGGTCTGCAGATCCATGTGAGAGACACAGACTTGGTCTCAACCTTTAAGTCTTTACGGAAGACTCATCTCTTCAATAGGTCCTACAGTATGATTGAGTATAGTCTGGCCCAGGGGTGCGAAGGTGAACGGAAAGGCACTGGGGTCACAAACCACCATTGCTGTCTGCCTGGCTGGCTCCCCTCTCTCCACTGGGATTCTTTGCCTCTGACCCTATTACGGGCGCTGAGTCACTATGTCAGATTCTGATACATAGTGGCACTCTTTGACACATTGAATCTAGGTGCTTATATACATCCTGATACATATGACACATTGTGTTTGACAGTTTACAGTAGTGTCAGTATTCCCTCCAAGTAACATCATTGGCTGTTAGTGAGAAGGTGTTGAGGCGTCGCCGGAAGGAAGACTGAAATATAACAAAACTGTTTAACATAGAATCACCAGATTTTCGACGTGTTTTTGGAAATAATGTTTATTACTTATGAAATTCTGAAAAATATTAATAACATTCCTCCCATGAGGCCTCTAGGTCATTTGACTGCAGGAAAAGGGTAGGTTCTAAGTTGAACTCTTTGCCTTACAAAGAAACCTTGTCTTCCAAAAAGGGTTCTTCAGATCAAAATGGTTCTTGGTAGAACCCTATCCCTCTCCAAAGAACCCATTTGGAGTGTAGCTAGCACAACAATATGCAAACAATGTATGAGTTTAGCTATTATCTGCTTCAGATGTACAATGACAAGGGGGCTTATTGCACATTCCCATTAGGCCAGTAATGTCATCATACTCAGCCTATGGCTGCATTGGTGATGCATGCCATTATGATAAGCTGCAAAATGGGTTCACATGGCTCATATTCTGAGAGAGAGTGACAAAAATAAAATCGATTGGGAGAGCTCACAACTGGACAAAAAGGTAATGTTCATTTGAGAAAGCAATACTGAAACACAGAAAAATGAGACATCCCATTCACACTTTTTTATTGCAGAATTGGGATCTGTGATGAATGAACATTGACACCAGTTCATCTGAATAATGAATCAACATTGAATGAATGGAAATATATTTTCAAAATGAACAAATAATCAAACTTATTTTTTAATGTTAGACATCTTAGTAAGTAGGCTATTATTATTAAAACATAATTTCAGGTGAACAAAAAAGTCCATACCAGAAGTGGCCAACCTCACTCCACTCCCTGATCTACTGGGTGAGCAGACTTCTATTCCAGCCGAGCAACAATACACATTATTATCACCTCATAGGTTTGATAAGTTGAGCAGACTTTTATTCCAGCCCAGCAATAATACACATTATTATTAACTCATTAGGTTTGATAAGTTGATACAGATGTGTTAGGGCTGGAACAGACGCCTGCACACCCAGCATACCTCCAGGAGAAGGATTGGCTACAGTTGTAATACGTTTGTAGCCTACATTGCGTGTGACTTTAAACTGTATTGTTGTATACAACATTCAACCAATGGCATACAAGGATGTGCCAGCAGTCTCTTGGGACATTCTCTGGGACTTCTTCATCTGCAGACAGGCTTTCACAGCTCTCCATATCTGAGGACAGATATCACAAAGAACCAGGCTTCATTTATTAGTATTAGACAGCTCTGACTATTATCTCTCTGTCTGTCTTCATAGTTTTCATAATGTCATTCCACAACCTGCCCTAACTAGTACACCTACTAATTTTTCTGACAGCTGGAGCAGAAAATACTTTCACCCTGTTCCCTTGATGTTATCTACAAATGCATTTGGAGCATGCGTTTTTAATTTGCAACGATAAATAGGCCTACATCAAGGAACTGATGATATTTCACTTAGTTATAGTATGTAAAGTTAGCTAGCTAACTAGCTAGCTAACAAGCAGCTCATTAGCCTACACACAGTGATCTGCTGTAGCTAGTTAGCTAGCTAATAATACATCAATAGAAGTCGGAAGTTTACATACACCTTAGCCACAAATACAATTAAACTCAGTTTTTCACAATTCCTGACATTTAACGCTAGTAAAAATTCCCTGTCTTAGGTTAGTTAGGATCACCATTTTATATTAAGAATGTGAAATATCAGAATAATAGTAGAGATAACAATTTAATTCATCACATTCCCAGTGGGTCAGAAGTTTACATACACTCAATTAGTATTTGGTAGCGTTGCCTTTAAATTGTTTAACTTTGGTCAAACGTTTCGGGTAGCCTTCCACAAGCTTCCCACAATAATTTGGGTACATTTTGGCCCATTCCTCCTGACAGAGCCGGTGTAACTGAATCAGGTTTGTAGGCCTCCTTGCTCGCACATGCTTTTTCTGTTCTGACCACAAATTTTCTATAGGATTGAGGTCAGGGCTTTGTGATGGCCACTCCAATACCTTGACTTTGTTGTCCTTAAGCCATTTTGCCACAACTTTGGAAATATGCTTGGGGTCATTGTCCATTTGGAAGACCCATTTGCGACCAAGCTTTAAATTCCTGACTGATGTCTTGAGATGTTCCTTCAATATATCCACATAATTTTCCAACCTCATGATGCCATCTACTTTGTGAAGTGCATCAGTCCCTCCTGCAGCAAAGCACCCCCACAACATGATGCTGCCACACCCGTGCTTCACGGTTGGGATGATGTTCTTTGGCTTGCAAGCCACCCCATTTTTCCTCCAAACATAACGATGGTAATTATGGTCAAACAGTTATATTTTTGTTTCATCAGACCAGAGGACATTTCTCCAAAAAGTACGATCTTTGTCCCCATGTGCAGTTGCAAACCGTAGTCTGGCTTTATTAGGGCAATTTTGGATCAGTGGCTTCTTCCTTGCTGAGCAGCCTTTCAGGTTATGTCGATATAGGACTCGTTTTACTGTGGATATAGATACTTTTGTACCTGTTTTCTCCAGCATCTTCACAACGTCCTTTGCTGTTGTTCTGGGATTGATTTGTACTTTTCGCACCAAAGTATGTTCATCTCTAGGAGACAGAACACGTCTCCTTCCTGAGTGGTATGATGGGTGCGTGGTCCCATGGTGTTTATACTTGTGTAATATTGTTTGTATAGATGAACGTGGTACCTTCAGGCGTTTGGAAATTGTGGAGGTCTGCAATTTTTTTTCTGAGGTCTTGGCTGATTTCTTTTGATTTTCCCATGACGTCAAGCAAAGAGACACTGAGTTTGAAGGTAGGCCTTGAAATACATCCACAGGTACACCTCCAATTGACTCCAATGATGTCAAATAGCTTATCAGAAACATCTGAAGCCATGACATCATTTTCTGGAATTTTCCAAGCTGTTTAAAGGCACAGTCAACTTAGTGTATGTAAACTTCCGACTTCAACCGTATATATTTTGTTATTACATTTTCAATATGTATTTACTTACTTACTGACTTACTTGAATAGGTTGACACCTACGGCCATGCCCACAAAGTGGCCAATCTTTTGGAGTGAACAGTTGTCAAATCAAGGCACCGCTTCTGGTCGAAGTGTACCAATAGTGGAAGGCTGTGTGTCACTAGCACACGGTGTCGCTCCTGCCTGCTTTATACCGGAGAAAACCATGCCCGACAGGCAGGACGAAGGACACTGTCTACTGGTCACCACCGCCTCCCGCTGGTGTGACACCGTGTCCCGTGTGGCTCAGTTGGTAGAGCATGGCGCTTGCAATGCCAGGGTTGTGGGTTCATTTCCCACGGGGGGACCAGGGTTCAATTCCCACGGGGGGACCAGGGTGAATATGTATGAACTTTCCAATTTGTAAGTCGCTCTGGATAAGAGCGTCTGCTAAATGACTTAAATGTAATGTATTAGCTAACTAGCTAGCTTGCTTGTTAGGGACACCGTGTGCTAGCTAGGTAGCATGCTTGTTAGCTAGCTAGCACACAGCGTTGCCCCTGCTTCCTGGCTGCTGTTTAACAGACTGGCTGACTAAGCTAGCACACAGTGTCCTGCGCTCCCTTCTGCCGAACACCTCCCCTCGCCGTCGTTAACAGAGGGAAAACAGTGCCCGATAGGGTTTATCAGCGGCTTATTGTGCATTAACGCCACCTACTGCACAGGAGCGCTCCCGCCTCCCGCCTATCCTAGCTTCTACATTTACCAATAGAAGTGTGGTAAGGCTTTTGCTTCATACCATCATCACTAACACACATTCAAAGAATCATGGTCTTAAGTCTGGTCTGTGATTAGCTGAATCAAGAGTGTTATTGCAGGGCTGGTAAAAAAAAACTACACATCAAGTTGCTTTCCAAGATAGTAGGATACCCCATGGCCCACTCACTGTTAACACTGTACGTGTTTTACATCTGACAGCCCGATGACCAGAAACTGGGAATGAAGTTAACAATTTCAGCTTTAAAAGAGCTTAATCTGAATCCACAGGGTTTATAGGAAGGATACTGCTCTACATGTCAACTTTTTATTCAAGCTTTTTCGACCTGTTTATAAATGTAATTAATAAAAATCCTGGTCTGTAACTCAGTAGGGTACAGTAGAACCTAGACCTTCAGTTACATTTTCTCACAGGGCGTGGAACATAAACTATTTTGATGTTTACAGCAATGAGCACACTTATTTTAAAGATACATTATAAAACAATTATTCAATAAGGGATCAAATACTTACTTTTGAAATGCCAGGATGTGTCAACAAATATGAAATGGTGAGTGACGGGCTCTATCAAGGTGGGTCGAAGCTTTTCACAGCATGTATCCCAGATGTGTCTGAATGTGTTCGTTGAGTCTGATACACACAGTTTCTCAGTGTGTTCAACTGTGTGTTGAAGTGTTAATATGGTCCGTATCAGACCTGGACACATTTGGATACTCAAGGACATATGCTGTGTTGGAATGTGTCAGATGTTGATACAGGGGTATTTTGCACAGGGAAGAGGACTGGCTATCCCTCTGAGCCTCGCTCCTCTCGAGGTTTCTTCCTAGGTTTCTGCCTTTCTAGGGAGTTTTTTCCTAGTCACTGTGCTTCTACATATACATTTCTTGTACTTTGGGGTTTTAGGCACGGTATCTGTATAAGCACTTTGTGACAACAGCTGATGTAAAAGGGGCTTTATAAAATACATTTGATTGATTGATCAGTGTTAAATGGGGTTAAGGCATTTCAGAGACCCAGTAATAATACCATTAATAGTCTCAGCTCTGTCCCTCAGTGGAGAGACTCCCAGGGCATGGCATCAGTACAGCCTGTATAAGATGTTTCTCATACAGGCTGCTCTCCTCACACTCAACTGCATAAGCGGACAGGAGAGCCCGAGCCAACATCACCAACATCACAACCATCACCAGCAGAATCACAACCTCCATCTCCGCTCAGTACCCCTGGTACACGCACATCATCATCATCATCATCATCATCATCATCATCATCATCATCATCATCATCATCATCATCATCATCATCATCATCATCATCATCATCATCACTATTGATCACCTATATCACCATCCTCTCTCTGGCACATGCAGGCATGGTGTCCACCGCAGTCTATTTTAGCCCCTTTTCTCTCCCTTTCCAAACAGTTTGGCAGTAGGTCATTTTTTTAATTTGGGGAAACCGCCTCGGTCTGACTAGGCACATACTCTGTATTGTTCTCAAAGTAATCTTCCTCCTAAGACAGTCAGCACATTAACTTTATATTATGACAGATAGGAAAGTTCTGCTGAGACATACTGTGTGCAGTAGCATAAAGCGACATTGACTTAATCAATTAGGAAGCCATAACCAAATCCTGGTTAACACTGTAAAGCTTTATGTTGCCCTTCAGTCATCTTTCATCTCACCTCAGTCTCTCCATCCATCAATGTTACACAGAGGCCATTTTGAAACATTGACTCATGAGGTGATTGCCCAATTAGAGCGGAGAGAGGACCAGATGGTAGGAAGAGCAGGCCCAGATGGGACTCCTTGGTCAGAGCTCTGAGGTTAGCACCCAGACACCCTGACACTAAGCTCGGTGACACCTCAGAAGGACCAAAGTGACTCAGAACCTCTCTGTGAAGATTCCGACAAGTAGAATCTGTTAGATAGATAGACGAGGGGGATGGAGGAGCAGTCATGGTGAAACGATGGTACAATCGCTCGAGGGTTAGATTAAATACGAATGAGTGGGTTAATGATAGGCTCATTGGAGCCAATTAAAGTGCTGTAAATATCGAGTGTATGCAGGGAGGGAATTAGTAAAAGCCTAAAAGTATTTGGTTTTGAATATACTTAAGTATCAAAAGTAAAGGTAGATACTTTCATATTTTTTATATCAGGCGAACAAGATGGCACAATTTTCTTTTTAATTTTTTTTATTTACGGATAGCCAGGTGCACACTCCAACACATAATTTACAAACTAAGCATTTGTGTTTAGCTAGGAATATGAATGAGCCTATTCGAAATTCAAACATCAACAAGTACTGATAGGAGTCACCCAGCTTGGCCCAGGGCAAGCCTCCATTGGGGCTACTGTGTTGCTATAGTGTTGATGGTTGAGGGGTTCATGGGATCTAGTTTGCCTTGCCGAAAACATCTAAGGACATGATTTGTGTGTTGTGGTTTCGCCAAGTAGCTCTGGTCCCTCTCCAAGCGGCTCTGTAATTCTTGAGAAAGCCACACTGGTTTGCTGTTTTGCAGGCCGTCCTCCTCATCACTCACAATATGAGTGAAATAGTTTTCCTTCCCAAAAATTGTAATTAAGTATGTTAAAAAGCAGATTTTCTGTGTTGGAATGGTGTGTGTACCACAACATCAGAATGATGTTGGTGTATACCGGTCATTTAAAACATTCACACTGTTTGGCCAGCTCAGGAAATTACCTTTTTGAAATGGTCTGTTTGAGGTTTTTGAAGTGTTTTTTTCCCTCTTCGATTCATGCTTTGGCAAATCTGAGTCAGCAATATTATTTGGGTGTGAGTTAACAGAATATGAACTTTTAAAAGTGATCTTTTCACTGGCCAGTTACTTTAAATGCATCAGTCTCAAATCATGCAAATTCATACAATTCAAGTCTGAACTTAACCCAAAAGCCTCCCAACCCCACATTGAGAGCGGAAGGGGAATTCCAACCTTTGACATTTATCAGTCTTTCTTTGATTGTAGTT
This sequence comes from Salvelinus fontinalis, assembly GCF_029448725.1. Taxonomy (NCBI): domain Eukaryota; kingdom Metazoa; phylum Chordata; class Actinopteri; order Salmoniformes; family Salmonidae; genus Salvelinus; species Salvelinus fontinalis. The sequence continues at coordinate 48,111,036 of NC_074695.1, forward strand.
CCCCCAAACAGATTTCGATATCTTCGGAAATTACTGAGCTTGGTTGGTATTGTTGGACTATTGTGAACATCTGTGTGCTCAAAAGATCATGCAAATGTAGGTGGGATTGGGGAAAGTTACTGGGCACAAAGTTACAACAAAGTTACAACTAATAAATACAACTAGTAAATAACTAATACTAGAAATAACTTAGAAAGCTGTTATTCAATGTGCTCAATGCTTGGTTCGTGTATGTACAATGCCTTCAGAAAGTGTACATACCCTTTGACGTATTCAACATTGTGTTATGTTAGCTCTTTATTTCAAAATGGACTAAATACTCCATAATGACAAAGTGAAAACATGTTTTCAGAAATGCGTGTGAATGTATTCAAAATGAAAGACAGAAATATTTCATTTACATAAGTGTTCAAAGCCCTGAGTCAATACATGTTAGTATCACCTGTGGCAGCAATTACCGAGAGTAAGTGTTTCTGGGTAAATCTCTAAGAGTGTTGCACACCTGGATTATGAAATATTTGTACATTATTCTTTCTCAAATTCTTCCAGCTCTGTCAAGTTGGTTGTTGATCATCGCTAGACTGCCATTTTCAGGTCTTGCCATAGATGTTCATGCCAATTTAAGTCAAAACTGTAACTCGGCCACTCAGGAACAGTCAGTGTCATCTTGGTAAGCAACTCCAGTGTATAGTTGGCCTTGTGTTGTAGGTTATTGTCCCGCTGAAACCCGCATTTGTCTCCCAGTGTCTTTTGGAAAGGAGACTGACTAAGGTTTTCTTCTAGGATTTTGCCTGTGTTAAGCTCCATTCCATGTATTTTTATCCTTAAAAAAGTCCCTTGTCCTTGTCGATGATAAGCATACCCATAACATAATGCTTTGTATTCAGAACATAGAGTTAATTTCTTTTGCACATTTCTTGACGTTTTACTTTAGTGCCTTGTTGTTTTCACCCTGGCATTTAGGTTAGTATTGTGGAGTAACTACAACGTTGTTGATCCATCCTCAGTTTTCTCCTATTCAACTCGGTAACTGTTTAAAGTCACCATTGGCCTAATGGTGAAATCCCTGAGCTGTTTCCTTCCTCTCCGGCAACTGAGTTAGGACAGACGCCTGTATCTTTGTAGTCACTGGGTGTATTGATACACCATCCAAAGTGGAGCTAATAACTTCACCATGGTCAAAGGGATTTTTAATGTATTTTTTTCATTATGTGACTTCTTAATCAAGTTTTTACTCCTGAATTTATTTAGGCTGGCCAAAACAAAGGGGTTGAATACTTATTGACTCAAGATGTTTCAGCTTTTAATTCTTAATTAATTTGTAAACATTTCTAAAAACATAATTCCACTTTGACACAGTGACACACAATCTCAATTAAACTCAATTTAAATTCAGGCTGTAACAACAAAATGTGTGAATTCTTTCTGAAGGCATGCCTAGAAAGTTTGGCTTAAATCCATAAATATTTATTCGTTTTATTGACCCCCCCTGTAACGATCGTCGTCTTCTTCGGTTGAGGAATAGGAAAGATCGGACCAAAATGCAGCGTGGTACGTGTCCATGTTAAATTTATTACAACTGAACACTGAATACAAAATAACAAAAGTTAAGAAACAACGAAAATCGAAACAGTCCTGAAAGGTGACACAACACAAAACAGGAAACATAGAACAAAACATAGAATGAAAAATATAGAATGCCCACCCCAACTCACGCCCTGACCAAACCAAAATAGAGACATAAAAAAGGAACTAAGGTCAGGACGTGACACCACCAAAATAACTTCAGTCCGAATTAAAAACATTCTTGCCGCCTCTCTTTCTTGATTATTGACTGGAACATTCCCCATGTATCTAATCATATATCAATTTTACAAGTAAACGAGGTCTTTTGATTGGTATAGTTGATGACATACATTTTTGGTGTATTTTCTCACAAGAGTCAGATTAGATTTGTAACAATTATCTCCTTACCTAAAATTCTATGATGTTTTATATGGTATATTTAGACACATTCACATAACGATATAAAATGTGACTTCTTTACATTAAGTCTGCTAGTACAACTAAGATAATACCTTAGAAAAATGTTTAATTCATACTTTTGAATGCTAAAAGTATCAAATGTATAAATGTACTCCGTTTTTGTTCAATATATCATTTAATTTTTTATTTTACTTTATTTCTTTCACCTTTATTTAACCAGGTAGGCCAGTCCTCATTTACAACTGCGACCTGGCCAAGATAAAGCAAAGCAGTGCGACACAAACAACGCAGAGAGAAATGAGAGAAACAAATGTACAGTCAATAACACAATAGAAAAATCTATATACAGTGTGCCCAAATGTAGTAAGACTAGGGAGGTGAGGCAAAAAATAGGCCATAGTGGCAAAATAATTACAATTTAGCAATTAAACACTGGTGATAGATAGTGCAGAAGATGAATGTGCAAGCAGAGATACTGGGGTGCAAAGGAGAAGAAAAAAAATAACAATATGGGGATGAGGTAGTTGGGTGGCCTATTTACAGATGGGCTGTGTTCAGGAGCAATGATTGGTAAGCTGCTCTGACAACTGATGATTAAAGTTAGTGAGGGAGATATTAGACTCCAGCTTCAGTGATTTTTGCAAATCATTCAAGTGATTTGGCAGCAGAGAACTGGAAGGAAAGTTGGCTATAGGGATGACCAGTTAAATATACCTGCTGGCTATGGGTGCTATGGGTGGGTGCTGCTATGGTGACCAGTGAGCTATGATAAGGCGGGGCTTTACCTAACAAAGACTTATAGATGACCTGGGCTAGGCAATCTGGACCCTCTCTAAAATTATCAGCTGCAATTGTTGCAACCCCTATTACTAGCCTGTTCAACCTCTCTGTCGTACCTAAAAATTGGAAAGCTGCCGCAGTCATCCCCCTCTTCAAAGGGGGATGCCATACAGGACCTGAGGTCGAAGCTGGGTCAGACAGGTAAACAAAATGAGGTACCGTGTTATTGAAACAGTCCAGGAGGCGTCAGCTGTGTAGCCGAGTGATCATAGGGTCAAAAGAGCAGCAACAGGTGAGTCAGGGTGCCGTTCAGTAGTCACTACTACGCTAGGCGAGCAGGGGACACAGCGTTCAGAAAAGCTATCGGGCCGGGGCTAGTAGATGGTTCTTCGGTGACATCGTAACAGAATAGCCTGTTGAGACCCCCCCCCCAGACGGTTGCGTTGGTAGACCAGTCGTGATGGATCGGCGGGGCTCCGTGTCGGCAGCAAAAGGGTCCAGGCCAATTGGCAAAATAGATATTGTAGCCCAAGAATTGGCTGAAGGACCTCTTCGGCTAGCCGGGAGATGGGCCTAGCACGAGGCTAGCTCCAAGCTAACTGGTGCTTGCTTCGGGACAGAGATGCTAGCCAGGAGTAGCCACTTGGATAGCAGCTAGCTAGCTGCGATGATCTGGTTTAAAGGTTCGGAGCTAGTGGTAGGAATCCAGAGATGTGGTAGAGAAAGCAATCCGATATGCTCTCGGTTGATATCGCGCTGTGCAGACTGGCAAGAATTGACCGGGCTGAGGCTGGCTGATATCCGAGTTAACGGTGATGACCGCTAGCAGTGGCTTTCTGACTACTAGCTAGTAGCTAGTTAGCTGGCTAGCTGCTGATGGGGCGGATTGCAGGAAGCGGATTGCTGGAGAGTGTGTTCACTCAGTAGATGTAAAAAAAAATAAAAAAAATAAAATAAAAATATGAAGAAACGATATATACATGGGACGGGAGAGGACAAGACAAATAGACGTCAGACTGCTATGCCATCTTGGAAACCAAATGTAACAAGCCTAAAAGCTCAAATAAAAATATATTTTTGATAATTTAGTGTATTTTCATACAAATATCAGTTTCAAATCATATAGATTTTTTATTACCCCTCATTTCTACCATTGAAGACAGTGTTACAATTTACCCTGCAGCCTTTTACAATTAACCCCATGAGAAATACACGAGCGACATTTCACTTCCACCACTTTCGGATGAATTGTAAACAACAGGTATGTTCTAGAAAGTTTGTTACAGTGTGTAAAGATGTGTACAGAGCCTTCGGAAAGTATTCAGACACCTTGACTTTTTCCACGTTATGCTACTTTACAGCCTTATTCTAAAATGGATTTCAAAAAATCCTCAGCAGTCTACACACAATACTCCATAATGACAAAGCGAAAAAGGGTTTTTGAATTTTTGCAAATGTATTTAAAATATAAACAGAAATAACTTATTTATGTAAGTATTCAGACCTTTTACTATGAGACTCGAAAATTGAGCTCAGGTGCATACTGTTTCCATTGATCATCCTTGAGATGTTTCTTCAACTTGATTGGAGTTCACCTGTGGTAAATTCAATTGATTGGGAGGCGAAGGAAACGCACACCTGTTTAGGCGAAGTGCAGGCTAGCGGAGGAGAACGCTTGACATAGAAAAGGAGATCCGCACGCTCTAGGAGCTCAGATGCAATAATTTAACAACCTAATAAACAACGTTTCGACAGACAACCTGTCTTCATCAGGGTATAATGACAAACACTGCAGGTCACTAGTTTACATAGTGTCAAAGGACACAAACAGGTGTCTCTAATCATGGCCAGGTGTGGCTTGATATCTTTGGTTAATTTACAGATAAAAATAGAACAGAAAATAAAACTGAGTTTGAAGAATTTTTTTGCACACTAATTGATACTCACCAGACAGCTTGCTTGCTTTTTAAAAATTATTTTTGGGATTTATCGACCGACGGCCTGTAAGGTCCGAAATGATATATCCATACTTTGTTTTGTTGTGTTTTGACATTTTTTGTTTGGGTATTCGGCCCAGCTGGGAAGCTTCAGTTGCTGGAGAACACTGAATCCAGCAAATATCTATTTGAGGATTAACCATCCATCAATTCTTAACTAAGAAGTATCCTCACTGTACAATGCTGAATACTTTTATTGATATATTTCAATGTTAAACAAATGACTTTAATCACTAACATTACAATTCGAATGGCTGCTGTAGTTGTGGCTATTTCCAGCGATGCAAAAACTGATGTCAAGGAAAATGAGACCTAGAGCAAGGTTGTGGGTTGAAATGACCCAAATGAGACTGTTTTGCCTATTTTTATCGTGGAGAGAGAAATCTTGACAAAGGAGGAGGCCATAGCCAACCCCATTAAAGAGGACGAGCTCTACCACAGTCTTATACAGGAAATGCATCCAAACCACTTAAGGTCAGAACAGATAGTATGTGCACTCTGGCGTATATATATTCTCAGTAAGGAAGCAAGGGCATAGCTTCTGATCAGAGGAGTAACAGTCAGAGGGAAACATGTTGTGTTCAAAGAGAATAATCCGTTGTTTGAAGTCGCGCACGGCTGACCAGAACTCAATTCAAGTTACACTTAAATAACTACCTTAATCAGCAGATGATAGTGTTGTGACTGTGTTTCTGGCTAAAGCTGGATGTAAGGTGGTGGGGAGAGTGATGAGGGTCAACTTACAAACTGCTCCAATGGAGATTGTTTTGTACATATTGAGGCAGCACCCATCATTCCTATAACATGGTCTGTAAATATGGGCCCTCACTGGATCAAAGTATTTTATGATGGTCCTGCACATAGACAGGACTGGCTGACACAATCCCACGCTAGAGGAGATTGTTGTGTACAGTCCTACTACACTGGACAACATAAGGTGCATAAAGGAAACTTTTTCACACTGTGTGCAGTACAACAATCCTGTCCCCCATGAGTAGGGCAGACATATCACATATCTCAGCTGAAATGACAATGTGAGACTGAGGTTGAAGAGGCTCCCAAGGACTAAGACGGAGTGAATTAAACATTGGAGTTGGTACCTGGTGAGCCAGGGTCTGCAACAGTGACCTCTCATTCCAAGAAGAAGAAGAAGAATAAGAAGAAAAATGCTAGACATGAAGCTGGGAAAGTGGCTACTGAGACCAGTGACAATCATAACCCAATAGAAAACCTTGAGGATAATAAGGGACCCTGAAGGCGGTGCAAAAGAAGGCAGCCACACATCAATGCTGACCTTCATTCAAACAATCTGGAATCAACATACACCCAAGCGGCCCAGGGTACCAAGCTCCCCATCAGAGTCTGGAAGTTAGGTCACCTGCAGAAAAAAAGGCTGATATGGAATTCTAATTCTGGGAGAATTAGAATTCCATATCAGCTGTCAAAATATTTTCTGTAGAAATCTGATTGATTTTTGCTACTTATTTTGATTCGACAGATTTGGCTGTAGGGCAAACTTTTTTCACAGGAAGAGGGTGTTTGCCATTATACAGTTTGTCTGTCAAAACGTTGATTATTAGGTTATTCAATTATTGCATCTAAGCTCCTAGAGTGTGTGGCTCTCCTTTTCAAATTCAATTGATTCGACAAGTTTTATGGGACCTTTTCTATATAAGGTCCCACAGATCACAGTGCATATCAGAGCAAAAACCAAGCCATGAGGTCGAAGAAATTCTCCATAGAGCTCCGAGACCGGATTTTGACAAGGCACCGATCTGGGGGAGGGTAAATGGAAGAGCTGGCCGCCCGGCCAAACTGAGCAAAAGGGGGAGAACGGCCTTGGTCAGGTGATCAAGAACCTGATGGTTACTCTGACTGAGCTCGAGAGTTCCTCTGTGTACGGAAAAAAGGACAAAACTTTTAGAAGAACAACCATCTCTGCAGCACTCCAACAATCCGGCCATTATGGTAGAGTGACCAGACGGAAGCCACTCCTCAGTAAAAGGCACATGACAGCCTGCTTGGAGTTTGCCAAAATGCACCTAAAGACTCTCAGACCATGAGAAACAAAATTCTCTGGTCTGATTAAACCAAGATTGAACTCTTTCGCCTCAATGCCAAGCGTCCCGTCTGGAGGAAACCTGACACCATCCCTACGGTGAAGCATGGTCATGGCAACATCATGCTGTAGAGATGTTTTTTAGTGGCTGGGACTGGGAGACTAGTCAGGATCGAGGGAAAGAGCAAAGTACAGAGTGATCCTTGATGAAAACTTGCTCCAGAGCGCTCAGGATTTCAGACTGGGGCAAAGGTTTAGCTTCAGGACAAGTCTCTGAATGTCCTTGAGTGGCCCAGCCAGAGCCCGGACTTGAACCCGATCAAACATCTCTTGAGAGACCTGAAAATAGCTTTTCAGCAATGCTCCCCATCCAACCTGACAGGACTTGAGAGGATCTGCAGAGAAGAATGGGAGAAACTCCCCAAATGCAGGTGTGCCAACCTTGTAGCGTCATACTCAAGAAGACTCGAGGCTGTAATGGCTCCCAAAGGTGCTTCAACAAAGTACTGAGTACAGGGTCTGAATACTTATGTAAATGTCCTACATACGTTTTTATGTTTTTAATAAATTTGCTAAAATGTCCAAAAAACAGTTTTTGCTTTGTCATTACTTTGTCTGATTGACTGAGTCAATCAGTCACTTGGTGGCTACAGAGCCTCTGTCAATGCCGAGTCGATATTGGGGAAAATACACCAACAAGGAATCAAATCATGCTCTCAAGTATAGACAGTTTTACATCAACAACAGTATATGAAAGTACCTTTATCCTGTATATAACAACAGTTAGCTTATAGCTTGTTGTAGCTTAGTAAACTCAGGGAATAGAAAAACAGGCCATACGTGAATTGCCTTTCTGTTACATTTTACGTTCACATGAATGGTGAAAACTCACTTTTTTATCACTCTGTCAAAACACTTAAATTACACATCAAAATCACCAGAAAACTCATCACAGTTTAAATGAACATGTTATTGCTAGATTCTGAAAATAAAATCATGCTTTTAAATGTTACAAACCTGAAAACAGGATTAATTAAGAAACGCAGAGAATTGGGTTCTTCCACTGGGCTTCTCATCCAACACATGAAGTAGAGGCATTTCTTGCAGCGGTTGAAGGTTTACGTGACGAGCACAGCCTGGACATTTCCAGAAACGTATTCATGCATAATTGGGAATTTACTATCCCAGATATTCCTGTATCACTCAAGTGTTCAGGAATGCGTGGGTGTGTGCAGGAATCCACACACTCGCATGGGAAATTCCCACCCACACCGTGCACCTCAATTTTCACCGGAATATAGCCGATCCGATTTCACCCAGAAACTCAGATTTTTCTCTGTTCTTTTTTTTACCCCAGTTCATAAGGTAAAGTTTGAATTTTGTGAGAGAAATTACAAGATTATGTTATAGTACTAGTATTGCATCAAATGGTTGTTTTATGCAACAGAATAGAAGGCTCTTTTAGCTCAATTGTGTATGTGTGAACTGAAAGTGGTCCTCTGGGAGATTTAACACTGACAGGAGATTTACAATGTCTGTTGAGTGATAAAACCTAAAGAGACTGCATTCCATAGCACAAGTTAATGTTTCTGTTCTATAAGGGACCAGGGAGAGATGATTCCAGGGCCAGACCTTGGTCTCTACACAATGATAACTGTTTTTACAGCAGATACTGTCTGCTGTGAATTGTAAGTATCTAACATAGAAATCTTAACCCTGTGACCCATTCCATACATCTGTTGTTTGTCATGTAGACTGAAAAAAGTGTATCTTTGCTATAAAAGACCTTTGTATCTTTGTATCTCGGGGCTCTCAATGAATCATCTGAGGGTGAATCGTCGATCAGCCATCATTAACGTAGAGCACATAACCGATTCACTTTATATATGTGTGTTGTTTTGACCTGCTCCCTTATTAATAAGTGAATAAAGATTTAGTTTAAGCATAACTCTGACTTGTGTGATAAGTTTGTCTCTCCTCATTTGATAGTAAAGAAATTAACCACCACAATTTTCAGCAGTATTTCATTCCACAGACCACACAGTTTAACTTCTTGCAACTATAGGGGGTGCTGTTTCGCATTAGCATAATTTTCTCTACAGATTAAACTGCCTAGTACTCAATTCTTGCTCGTACAATATGCATATTATTGTTCTTATTGGATAGAAAACACTCTCTAGTTTCTATAGCCGTTGGAATTTTGTCTCTGAGTGAAACAGAACTCAATCTACAGCACTTTTCATGATAGGGAGTCAGATTTCAAACATCTTGGCCACTGATCTGGAGTCAGTTTAAAGGTCACTGTAAATGCTATGGAGAAACAGACACTGCTTACGTCTTCCCCTGGGTGTCAGTACGTGATGACGCTTTGAATGGAGTCGATTGCGCAATCAGTGCCTCCATAAATCACCAAATACCGGAAGTAACTTCCTTTGGCTGCCTGCGCGTGGCGCGCGAAGGACATCCGACTCGCCTCCTTCCAAGCTTTAGTTTAGCCAGTAATATTTCTCCGGTCATATTTTTACTCGTTATAGGTGTTAACAGCATCATAAGGTAGTTAATTTGAACCGTTTTATAGCAATTTATATCCGTTTAGTGCGATTTTGAGGCATTGCTTTGTTGTGCACTTTGAAGTGCTGGGCACGTTTCGGGGTCCCGGTCGAACGTTAGTGGGCATTTCGACAGACAAGAGGACATCTTTCGACCAAAAGAAGATTAGACCCAAGAAAGGATTCATTGCCCAAGATTCTGATGGAAGATCGCCTCATAGTAAGAAATATTTAAGATGATAAATCGTTGTTGTGTAGAAAAATGTTAAACGCACGTTCCGCCATTTTGTTAGGTATAGCTTTGCTTGGCGCAACCTGTATTGAAAAGTAAGGATAATTTAAAAAATGTAATTCCGCGATTGTATTAAGAATTAAATTGTCTATCAATCGCTGTCCACCCTATATTTTTTAGTCAAGTTTATGAGTATTTATGTATAAGACTAGATCACTGTCTAATATGGTGCACGACATTTTCTGACCAGCTGGGCTACTTTTGTCATTGTCTAACCATGATTTTGGTGGCTAAATATGCACATTTTCGAACAAACTCTATATGTATTTTGTAATATGATGTTACAGGAGTGTCATCGGAAGAATTCTGAGAAGGTTAGTGAAAAAATGAATATATTTTGGCGATATTTACGTTATCGCTCTCTTTGGCTTGAATCAGTGCTCGGGTAACGTTTGCATATGTGGTATGCTAATATAACGATTTATTGTGTTTTCGCCATAAAACACTTAGAAAATCTGAAATGTTGGCTGAATTCACAAGATCTGTGTCTTTCCATTGCTATGTGCTGTGTATTTTTAAGAAATGTTTTATGATGAGTAAATTGGTAATATAAGTTGCTCTCTGTAGTAATTCTAGTCGCTTTGGTGAGATTTGTGATGGTGGCTGCAATGGCAAACTATGATTTATACCTGAAATATGCACATTTTTGTAACAAAACCTATCCTATACCATAAATATGTTATCAGACTGTCATCTGATGAGGTTTTTTCTTGGTTAGTGGCTATCAATATCTTAGTTTAGCCGAATTGGTGATAGCTACTGGTGTTGAGAAAAAATGGTGGACAAGGAAAAATGGTGTCTTTTGCTAACGTGTCTAGCTAATAGATTTACATATTGTGTCTTCCCTGTAAAACATTTAAAAAATCTGAAATGGTGGCTTTATTCACAAGATCTGTATCTTTCATTAGGTGTCTTGGACTTGTGATTTGATGATATTTAGATGCTACTATTTGATGATATTTAGATGCTACTATTTAATTGTGACGCTATGCTAGCGATGCTAATCAGTGTGGGGGGGGGGGGGGGGGGGGGGTGCTCCCGGATCCGTTGTTGAGGCTCGTGAAACTCAGTGACAACTCAGCAATATTAACATTCTTCAGACCAGACATTTAGAAAACGTCCTAATTTATCATCAGAACAATTCATTTAAAACTAAAGGCCCAAACATATTGAGCAAATCAATCTAGATGCCAGCTGGGGATTGTTGAGAGAGAAAAGTCAATAACTGAAGCCCATTCCATAATCATTCATTTGATCAGCTAAGTGAGGAATGCATCCCTTTACATGAGTGGTGAGTATCGCGGCTAATGTCCTCCCCCTCTTTGTTTAACTTAAATAAATGTATTTCCCAGTCAGGATGGATCAGTCTTTCACACTGCTTTACTCTGTTTGAGGAGCGTCTCTGCCAGGGCTGGGATGTTTTGGCAGAAAGAGGGTGGGGGAAAGGTAGGGAAGAAAGGAAGGGGAGTGGGAAGTGAGGGAAGAGAGAAACCTTCATTACACCCTCATTTATCACCAGCGGGGTACCTAGGCAACACTCTCACTCACTCTCTCTCTCTTTTCCAAACACACCCTCTCATTTTCTCTTCGTAAACCACCTATTTTTTCCTCCTTGTTCTCATCCTGTCAAATCTTAAATGTTGCCTTCTACGGTTTGGGTTGGTCAAACTGGCTTACCCCTACAGTTATCACCCGCTCCACCACCACACCTCACTGGTCTAGCCACCTGGGCAGACAGACGGAGAAAGGGCTATATTTGAGGTCCTACCTGAACAAGATTGCTGGGATTGGTCAGGGAGGTGCTACTGTGACATCGCCAGGAATGTAGCATCTGGGTGATGCCACGACTGCTGAAAAGCTCACGAAAAGCCACCACACCTTAGCAGTGGTTAGGAGCATTCTCTGAACGGTTCCTGAACTTCCCTTGCTACCTCTGGACACAGAATGCAGTCTTTGGTGTGATACTTCCAAACAGATAAAACAAAAAGCTAGCTAGCTAGCAAGCCATCATCCCTATCCTGCAACTCTGAGTCAAGATCACATGATTTAGTGACCAAACCCTAGAACAACCAGTTCTTTTTATTTTGAAATGCAACAAAAAACACAATTATAAAAATATGTACAATATTTACAGAGCTCTCCTAGGATCATACAGATATGTCAGCTGAGTACATGGCTGGGATGTGTACCAGAAGTCACATGGCACACTAAATAAGCTGAAGGGCACACACACACATGCTTGCACGCACACTTTTCCTATAACTGAACGAATAAGCTAAAAGAGTTGTACTCGAGAGAAAGAGCAGCTGTGTTCCACCTGAGGACCACAACCGCCCACACATATCCCCTCAGGTAGAGAGGAGGGGCCAGTGTCCTCAAACCATGACTGGGTGACTGATCAGGACATACTGTAGCGCCGCACTCCAGGGCTCCGACTGAGGGTAACAGCGCAGTTGAACACTGTTACATATGGATGTCTGCTTTGAATGGTATTCTAATGACATGAATAGAGAGAGATTTCAGAAAGGCGAGGAACGTGAGTGAAAGAGGAACGCATTCAAAATCATCTGCGCAGGAGCAACATCCTCTTATTCTATCCTTCTTCATCTTCTCTTCTGTCTTCAGATATTCTTCCTATCGTAACACCACTAAGGGATTGTGAAGAAGTGACCCTCCACCTATTCTCTCAAACGACTCTGCTCAGTGCTGCGACTGTAACTTGTGATGTGTCTGCGGTATTACTGTGTGAGTCTGGAGCTGGTTGTGCGTCACACAGCCGACTGGAATGACTGCACACTGCGGGGTGGATACCACCGCAACCCACATCTTATCCATTCTCCCATTCCTTTTGTTATCGGAATAACAGAAATACAATTGATTCTATTCAATTCGTTGTTAATTATCTCGTCAGCGCAAAGAATAGGCCCAAATATACTGTACATTGGGTAGGCATTATACCGAAGCAACTAGAAATGTCCTTGCATGAGTGTAGCCTATATATCGATATACAGTGCCAGTCAAAAGTTTGGACACACTGACTTATTCAAGGGTTTTTCTTTATTTTCTACATTGTAGAATAATAGTGAAGATTTCATAACAATGAAATAACACATATGGAATCATGTAGTAACCAAAAAAGTGTTAAATAAATCAAAATATATTTTAGATTTTAGATTCTTCAAAGTAGCCACCCTTTGCCTTGATGACAGCTTTGCACACTCTTGGCATTCTCTCAACCAGCTTCATGAGGTAGTCACCTGGAATGCATTTAAATTAATAGGTGTGCATTGTTAAAAGTGAATTTGTGGAATTTCTTTCCTTCTTAATGCGTTTCAGCCAATCCGTTATGTTGTGACAAGGTAGGGGTGGTATACAGAAGATAGCCCTATTTGGTAAAAGACCAAGTTCATATTATTGCAAGAAAAGCTCAAATAAGCAAAGAAAAACAACATTAAGAGGTCAGTAAAATTTGAAGAACTTTGAAAGTTTCTTCAAGTGCATTCTCAAAAACCATCAAGCGCTATGATGGACCGCCACCGGAAAGGAAGCCCCAGAGTTACTTCTGCAGAGGATAGGTTCTGCAGAGGATAAGTGCATTAGAGTTACCAGCCTCAGAAGTTGCAGCCCAAATAAATGCTTCACAGAGTTCAAGTAACAGACACATCTCAACATCAACTGTTCAGAGGAGACTGCGTGAATCAGACCTTCATGGTCAAATTGCTGCAAAGAAACCACTACTAAAGGACACCAATAATAAGAAGAGACTTGCTTGAGCCAAGAAACATGAGCAATGGACATTAGACCAGTGGAAATCTGTCCTTTGGTCTGATGAGTCCAAATTTTAGATTTTTGGTCTCAACAGCCATGACTTTGTGAGAAGCAGGTGTTGGTAAACTGATGATCTCCGCATGTGTTGTTCGCACCTTGAAACATTCAGGAGGAGGTGTGATGGTGTGGGGGTGCTTTGCTGGTGACACTGTCAGTTATTTATTTATAATTCAAAGCTCACTCAACCAGCATGGCTACCACAGCATTCTGCAACATTATGCAATCCCATCCGGTTTGCGCTTAGTGGGACTATCATTTGTTGTTCAACAGGACAATGACGCAACACACCTCCAGGCTGTGTAAGGGCTATTTGAGCCAAGACGGAGAGTAATGGAGCGCTACCTCAGAGGACCTGGGCCTCCACAATCACCCTACCTCAACCCAATTGAGATGGTTTGGTATGAGTTGGACCGCAGAGTGAAGGGAAAGCAGCCAACAAGTGCTCAGCATACAGTGGGGAGAACAAGTATTTGATACACTGCCCATTTTGCAGGTTTTCCTACTTACAAAGCATGTAGAGGTCTGTAATTTGTATCATAGGTACACTTCAACTGTGAGAGGCGGAATCTAAAACAAAAATACAGAATATCACATTGTATGATTTTTAAGTAATTAATTTGCATTTTATTGCATGACATAAGTATTTGATACATCAGAAAAGCAGAACTTAATATTTGGTACAGAAACCTTTGTTTGGAATTACAGAGATCATACGTTTCCTGTAGTTCTTGATCAGGTTTGCACACACTGCAGCAGGGATTTTGGCCCACTCCTCCATACAGACCTTCTCCAGATCCTTCAGGTTTCGGGGCTGTCGCTGGGCAATACGGACTTTCAGCTCCCTCCAAAGATTTTCTAATGGGTTCAGGTCTGGAGACTGGCTAGGCCACTCCACGACCTTGAGATGCTTCTTACGGAGCCACTCCTTAGTTGCCCTGGCTGTGTGTTTTGGGTCGTTACAATTACTACATGATTCCATATAGTGTTGATGTCTTCACTATTATTCTACAATGTAGAAAATAGTACAAATAAAGAAAAACCCTTGAATGCGTAGGTGTGTCCAAACTTTAGACTGTGTCACATTTATTTCCACTCCCCCTCTCTGGCGCTCGACGTCTATCGTTGTCTCATCATTACCCACACCTGCCACCATCGTTACGCGCACCTGCATCTCAAGACACTCACCTGGATTCCATCACCTTCCTGATTACCTCCCCTATATCTGTCTCTCCCGTTGGTTCTTTCCTCAGGCATTATAGACTCTATTTCTTTTTCATGTTGTACTATGTTCACGTTGTATTATTGCATTTGCACTCCCTGGACTTGCTTCCCGACTCCCAGCGTAAACGTTACAGAATAATCCCTCACCAAGGGGAAACAACAGGGAATATGTACATTTCATTCTTTTTTTACCGGTGACGTCGGGTGCAAGTGCCGCTGCCGAAGCAACCGGGGGTGCCTCGGCTCGCTCGTCAGGCTTCCATGCCTCAGCTGGCTCGACAGGTTCTCAATCCTCAGTTGGCTCGGCAGGCTCCCCATGCCTTCAACCGGCTCGTCAGGCTCCCGCGCCTCAGCCGGCTCCCCAGGCTCCCGCGCCTCAGCCGGCTCTAGAGGCTCCCGCGCCTCAGCCGGCTCTACAGGCTCCCGCGCTTCAGCCGGTTCTAGCTCAGCTGGCTCTACAGGTTCCCGCGCAAAAGCGACCGGCCCGCTCCTGGTCCTCGATATTAAAAAAATGTGAGCTTAAATGTGATAACTTCAAATTTTATGGTAAGGGTTTGACGAATCATCCTGAATTGAATTCGATTGCTCCATATATTGTCCCAAACTATCATCCTAGAAGTTGTTGGTGCTAACGTCAAATTGAGGGGTGTTGTACAAAACAAATTAATCAGCGATTGGATCGTCTTTAACCAATCAGAGTATCAAGGCCAATTACACGATTCATGATTTATGTAGGCTGGCTCTGGCACAACCTATCGGTTGCTAGGACCAATCAGAATGGTTAGAATGAGTTTGCGTTTTATTAGACGTCGGGAGAAAAACAAATCCAGACTCATTGTGGAGAAGAAATGCTAGTGAGCGTGGCATTTGGCCTGAGAAATGTGGATGGACAGTCAGGCTACATGTTCTTACATGTTCTTATGTTATGTAAACTGGGCCACTGAATGAATAGAAAGACTCCAGTCTCCACAGAGTATAGTTCTAATAATATTGCTGGCCAGATATAAAAGGAAATCACACATTGGGGGATCAATGACGTAATACCTCACAGCAGGCAGGGATCCAAAATATATCTTCCAAGGAGGAAAACAACCTAGATTGGTGTGGATCTCCCACAGTATCTCCTGCCTAAGTGTACATTTCCAAACCTAATTTAATCAGACACTCTCTAAAGGCAGTCTCACTGGGTCCTGTGTGAGAGTGACCGTGTTGCGGTTCAGTGACAGTGACAACACTCAGCGAGCAGATGTTTCCACGGGGCCACAAACTCATTCCAGAGATCTTTTCGTGACGTTCGTTTAAGAAGGGTTTATATTGACCTAAAGCCGTAGGGATGAGTCACTGTCAGCACTAGCAGCAGTGTGACCATGTGATTCATCATTCTAAAAAGATGAATACCCACACTCACATAGATATTACTTTGGGAGTTCTGTGTGCAGACAGTGTGCCGGCTTCCTTCTTATTTCATGTGTTGTGCACCTGCAAAGGTTTGACGGATGTTCATGTTTTTGAATTGTGATGAATCAATAACACTACACACTTCTTGCTCAAACCATCTGGAGAACCTACGCACGTATATATGGCAAACACAGAGTGTGTGTATGTGACTGAACTCGGACAGTGTTATTTAGCATGTGCATGATCCAGACATGGGTTTACAGTGCCTTCAGAAAGTATTCACACCCTTTGACTGTTTCCACATTTTCTGTGTTACAGCCTGAATTTCAAATTGATGAAACAAATAAAAAACGTGTCACTGGCCTACACACAATACCCCATAATGTCAAAGTGGAATAATGTTTTTAGAAATGTTTAACAAATAAATTCTAGCTGAAAAGCTGAAATGTCTTGAGTCAAAAAGTATTCAACTCCTTTGTTATGTCAAGCCTATATAACTTCAGGGGGTAAAAGATGTGCTTAACAAGTCACATAATAAGTTGCATGGACTCACTTTGTGTGCAATAATGGTGTTTGAACATCACGTACATATGTAAGGTCCCTCAGTCGAGTAGTGAATTTCAATCACAGATTCAACCACAAAGACCCGGGAGGTTTTCCAATTCGTCGCAAAGGGTACCTATTGTAAGATGTATAAAAAAAAGCAGACATTGAATATCCCTTTGAGCATGGTGAAGTTATTAATTACACTATGGATGGTGTATCAACACACCCAGTCACTACACAGATACAGACATTTCACCATGAGGCCAATAGTGACTTTAAAACAGTTACAGAGTTTAATGGCTGTGATAGGAGAAAACTGAGGCTGGATCAACATCATTGTAGTTACTCCACAATACTAACCTAATTGACATAGTAAAAAGACGGAAGTATGTACAGACTAAAAATATTCTAAAACATGCATCCTGTTTGCAACAAGGCACTAAAGTAATACTGCAAAACATTTGGCAAAGCAATTAACTTACTTTTGTCATGAGTGCAAAGTGTTATGTTTGGGGCAAATCCAACACAACACATCACCGAGTACCACTCTCCATATTTTCAAGCATAGTGGTGGATGCATCATGTTATGGGTGTGATTGTAATTGTTAAGGACTGGGGAGTTTTTCAGGATAAAAAATAAACAGAATGGAGCTAAGTAAATACTAGAGGAAAAATACTAGAGGAAAACCTGGTTCAGTCTGCTTTCCACCAGACACTGGGAGATTAATTCACCTTTCGGCTGGACAATAACCTAAAACAGGCCAAATCTACACTGGAGTGGCCGTGTTACTGTTTTGACTTGAATCTACTTGAAAATATTTGGCCGACCTGAAAATGGTTGTCTAGCAATGATCAACAACCCATTTGACAGAGCTTGAAGAATGTAGAAAAAAATGATTGGAAAATGTCGAGCAATCCAGGTGTGGAAACCTCTTAGAGATGTACCCATGACTCCATGTACACATTAGCATGGCATAGCTTCTCACATAGCGCCACAACATCTGCATTATGGTCTCTGTGATGACTGGATAAACAACTCTTCATCATGGGGCTCCCGAGTGGCGCAGGGGTCTAAGGCACTGCCTCTCAGTGCTAGAGGGGTCACTACTGACCCTGGTTCGATTCCAGGCTGTATCATAAGCGACCGTGATTGGAAGTCCCAAACCCAGAGTCGTCTGGGTTTGGCCAGGGTAGGCCATCATTGTAAATAAGAATTTGTTCTGATCTGACTTGCCTAGTTAATAAAGGTTAAAAAAGTTTCAAACATCATTCACACTGAGGATCCTATCGAACGCAGGCGAGAAAGATTCAGCAACATCCATTATTAACTGGCTTAGTATTGCTACATTACATTATTAATGAGCTCCACACACACACACACAGTATCCTTTGTGTCTGTGTCATGTGTGTTTAAGCATAAACAAGCCTGTAACCCTCCAGCTCCAATGTTAAATTAGCCACATCACCATACCAGTCATGACATGGTCATTGAGCAGGCCCTTTCATCCGAAGCACACAGTGAACACACAGATTCAGTAACCAACAGTGACCCATGCGGGAAAGGAATCCACAACCTTGGTGTTGCCAGCACCAATCACTAACCAATGGAACCATCTGAGCCTCGGGCAACTCAGATTCACACAGGCAATACAGATAACTAGAGCATAGTGCTGCATGAGGCAGAGCATTCAGGAGCTCTGTTTCTTTTTCCAACCTTCCAGAATCGTCTGTTTCTGTGGCGACAGAGCTAGCGGGAGAAGAGGGGCGGGGGGGGTCGGTTCTGTAAAAGTGGAGAGACAGCACTTCAGTCACAGTTGGAGAGAGATGGAGAGATGGAGGGACGGAGGGAGGAGGGGTAAAGGGATGTGAAAGGGTCAGTAGGGAGCTTACGCATCTCTCTGTATATCACATAGACTGACTGACAGACAGCAGTGGAATAGACTGAGACAGAAGTAGCATCCATAAGTGTTAGAAAACCAACATGGAGGATATTCTCACCATAACAACTTAGAAAACAATACGTTGTCATGGATTCCCAACGTATTATCCAGACCTCTGCCATATGACAAGGACTCTGTAATAGGATTCTCAGGAAGGCATGCTTTGAACCTGCAGTTGTCCAGGAAGGTATGCTTTGAAGCTGAAGTTGTCCAGGAAGGCATGCTTTGAAGCTGAAGTTGTCCAGGAAGGCATGATTTGAAGCTGCAGTTGTCCAGGAAGGCATGATTTGAAGCTGAAGTTGTCCAGGAAGGAATGCTTTGAAGCTGAATTTGTCCAGGAAGGAATGCTTTGAAGCTGCAGTTGTCCCGGAAGGCATGCTTTGAAGCTGCAGTTGTCCAGGAAGGAATGCTTTGAAGCTGCAGTTGTCCAGGAAGGCATGCTCTGAAGCTGCAGTTGTCCAGGAAGGCATGCTTTGAAGCTGAAGTTGTCCAGGAAGGAATGCTTTGAAGCTGCAGTTGTCCAGGCAGGCATGCTTTGAAGCTGCAGTTGTCCAGGAAGGCATGCTCTGAAGCTGCAGTTGTCCAGGAAGGCATGCTTTGAAGCTGCAGTTGTCCAGGAAGGCATGCTCTGAAGCTGCAGTTGTCCAGGAAGGAATGCTTTGAAGCTGCAGTTGTCCAGGAAGGAATGCTTTGAAGCTGCAGTTGTCCAGGAAGGCATGCTTTCAAGCTGCAGTTGTCCAGGAAGGCATGCTTTCAAGCTGCAGTTGTCCAGGAAGGAATGCTTTGAAGCTGCAGTTGTCCAGGAAGGCATGCTTTGATGCTGCAGTTGTCCAGGAAGGAATGCTTTGAAACTGCAGTTGTCCAGGAAGGCATGCTTTGAAGCTGCAGTTGTCCAGGAAGGAATGCTTTGAAGCTGCAGTTGTCCAGCAAGGCATGCTTTGAAGCTGCAGTTGTCCAGGAAGGCATGCTTTGAAGCTGCAGTTGTCCAGGAAGGAATGCTTTGAAGCTGCAGTTGTCCAGGAAGGCATGCTTTGATGCTGCAGTTGTCCAGGAAGGAATGCTTTGAAACTGCAGTTGTCCAGGAAGGCATGCTTTGAAGCTGCAGTTGTCCAGGAAGGAATGCTTTGAAGCTGCAGTTGTCCAGCAAGGCATGCTTTGAAGCTGCAGTTGTCCAGGAAGGCATGCTTTGAAGCTGCAGTTGTCCAGGAAGGAATGCTTTGAAGCTGCAGTTGTCCAGGAAGGCATGCTTTGAAGCTGCAGTTGTCCAGGAAGGCATGATTTGAAGCTGCAGTTGTCCAGGAAGGCATGATTTGAAGCTGCAGTTGTCCAGGAAGGCATGCTTTGAAGCTGCAGTTGTCCAGGAAGGAATGCTTTGAAGCTGCAGTTGTCCAGGAAGGCATGCTTTGAAGCTGCAGTTGTCCAGGAAGGCATGCTTTGAAGCTGCAGTTGTCCAGGAAGGCATGCTTTGAAGCTGCAGTTGTCCTTGTTCTATACATGAATTTGCCATGAAACACAATTCCTCACCATTTCTGCCCAACAGTCTTTTCCTCTGTTATTTTACAGTAACTGACGAAGGAAATAGAAATGGCCTCTGTGTTTACACACTAACAGGGAGGTGTTTTAAACTGAATAGACAATCTATTATATATTGAAAAACAACCAGAGCCTGTCAATAGCAATAGACACTACCGAACAGAAAAAGCTGCAGCAGGAAAACACCCCGGACTGTCACTGAACCCTTTCCCCATGCTGGCTTGGAATGCCATTTTTATGGCTTAGATAACAGTCTGGAGCTGCCAATAGGAAAAGGAGGCAGTTATCAACTCTGTCACGGGCAATAAGATTACTGTAGTGTAGCTCTCCCTGCTCTACCCCTGCCCAAAGAGCTCAGTCCATAGGGTTGGATCAGTCTTCATAAAGTACAGAGGAGACGATATACCCACAGTCACACTGAGAGCCAGGGGGAGAGCTATACAGATACTGAGTTTTAAAAACAGATGACAGGATGGTTTGGACAGCTGTACGATACAGTAGCCTAATCAGCGCATCTGAAAAGACACTGGCATTTTCATGTTTCATGGCTCATGAGCTAAGACAGAAAACAGTAATGCTGCTGCTGTGTTCCTCCGCCCACTCTCGCTCTTTCTCACTACCTCTTTCTTTCTCTCTCACTAGAACGCACAGGCACAAGCACACGCACATGTGCGTTCGCACACACACACACACGCGCACACACACGCGCACATACAGGTTGTAAGAGGGATACAGCTCGCTACATAACAAACCTGTCTCAAATCCCAGCAGTCTTTTTCACACACACACACACACACACACACACACACACACACACACACACACACACACACACACACACACACACACACACACACACACACACACACACACACACACACACACACACACACACACACACACACACACACACACACACACACACACACACACACACACAGTCTGTGCCAGTTCATAACACACCTAAAAAGATGCTATGGGAACTCATAACACTCACACACATTCTTTTGGTAATATCGTCTGTTCAGTCCTATTATAAACCCATCAGTGTTACATCTTTCTGTGTCATCTAACACACCAAGCAAACAATGCATCACATTCTCTCACCCAAGACTAATGAAAACGACCCAAAACAGATCAATAGAGACACAAATATCAATACCAGAGATTGATTATTCAAGTTAATGAGCATTTTAAGCTGTGAACCAAAACACGCCAACTATTTCCCTCTTTCTTTAATTCTCTCTCTCAATTCAATGGATATGTTTTTTGGGACATAACTATAAAGCAATTATTCAAAAGACAGTTCATTACTGCATATTCAAATCTCTCTCTTTCTCGCTCTCTGTTTCTCTCACTCTCTCTTCTAAATGACAACAGAAAAGCAGACGGACTCACCTCTGTAGCTATCTGCCTGTGGCTGCAGGGTTCCGGAGCTGTAGTCGTAGAGAGGTGGTGGACAGGGGGAACTCTCTCTTCTGACTCACATCAGTAGAGTCAGGGCAGTGGCATGACAGAAGTACTGTACTGTTCACAACTCACTGCTCTGTCCATCTGTAGTTAACTGAGAAAAACAACAGCAGCAGCAGGAGTAGCAGCAGACAGAGGAGAGGCAAGACTGGAGGCTGAAAGCTCTCTCTCTCTCTCTCTCTCTCTCTCTCTCCCTCACTCGGTTATTCTCTCTCTTTCTCTCTACCTCTCCCTTTCATTTCCCTCCGAGCTCTGTGTCTCTCTCATCATGGCTGCTCAGAGGCAAAGGTAGCAGGGGAGCACCACAACAGATTAGTACCTTCAATTTGGGTTGGCATCCTCTACATAAATGGCATGTGTGTGTGTTATGAGATTTCTTTGAGCACTACTGAGAGCTAGGCAAGCAGGCTCTCACTGAGAGAGAGAGAGAGAGAGAGAGAGAGAGAGAGAGAGAGAGAGAGAGAGAGAGAGAGAGAGAGAGAGAGAGAGAGAGAGAGAGAGAGAGAGAGAGAGAGAGAGAAAGATACACACACACTCCCACCTCTTCTCACCCCTTCTCCTCCCTAGCCTGTTGAAGAGTGAGTCATCAGCTCTGAGCCAATCACAACGCCGCGGACTGCCTATGATTAAAATTACAAGAGCATTTACCAGGGCTCCAACACTGCTATCCTTAGGAGAGTGGGATGAAGGAGGGAGAGGGGGATGAAAGAACGAGAGAGAAGGAAGGGGAATGTCTGGGAAGACGTTTACATACTTAGATTTTATAGTATACATTCTGGATGGAGAGGTAGTGGAATAGGGTCGTATGGTGAGGTAGTCAGTGAATGACAGCTGCATTCCTTTTTGGAAATGTGTGACAGTAGTGTGTTAAAAGGCAAGGTTGTCTCCTCTGATGCATAATTCTATCTGGCACAGAAAGTAAAGGGGAATGCAGGGTCCACTGGTGGGATGTTTCTATTCTCTCAACATGAACCTGTTTTGTCCTGCTGGGTTATGCCTGATTGTATAGGGGGAATATAGAAACCTGCAGGGCAGAATCAGAGCAATCTAGGGCTGATTCTTGTTCTCCTTCTGAATCACTGCTGCTGATTGCAAAACCTGTACAAATGACCGGTGCTGTTGGATTATGACGGCATTCATTCAACCAACCTGCCGCCATCTACTTTACACTATATTTTTCTCCTCATGACCCTCCACCGGTGTTCCTCCCTCTGTGATGCTTGATTGTCTTCATAAATCATGCCTGGGACATCTCTCCATAATGAGGGGGGCAGAGAGAGGAGGTTGAGGAGGAGCGGGGAACAGAGAGAGTGGGAGAGAGGAAAGGCCCAGCCTTTTATACACTCTCAGTCCTTCCATCATTCACTTTCTGCTCTTCTAAATACTACACCTTTATTTCCCCTGCAATAATTATCTTTAAAAATGTACTCTCAATGTTAGACCTGCATTCAATATCTTAGTTCAATGTGACATGGCCCCAGCACCACAAATATACATGTTTTCATATAAATTGGGATTGAGACTGTAAATGCTAATAAAACAAAAGTGTTATTGTAAGGGGTAATTATAAATCAAGCATTTACAGTATCTGTAACTGAACCACAGTTGAATTTAATTCCAAAATGATGGAAAATCTGATCAAATGTGGGACACCTGTGGAACGTGCAGCACATAGTGCAGTAACAGTAACTCAACAACAGATGTCTCAAACTGTTAAAGATGGGAGCTGCGATTTAGCCATGGAGCCAATAGGTGGTCTGTTGCCAAGCGCGTTGATCCAAATCACTTTCCCCCTCCCCTGTTTCTCAGACTGAAGGATAGAAATAGACAGTCAGAGGAAGGGAGACTCAGAGGAATTAAGAAAGAAAAGGCCTGATCGTAAAGTGGCAATTTTGATATAAAAAATATACATGTTTTGAGGCTATATAATGTCTGTTTACATTGACTTAGTTTGCAAACTTTGGAGCGAAACAAGCAGTGTTGGGGAGTAGTGAACTATTGTACATGTAGTTCAACTAGTAATTTAACTACATTTTGCAGTAGCTTGGTGGAAGTTGAACTAAATTCAAATCTAGGAAGTGTTTTCAGTAGTTAAAACCTCTTAACCTTATAAGGATATATTTTCACCCAAATATAACTGCCTGTAACTCAGACCCTGTAAGGGCTTTCGTCGGGGAAGAGGACCAAAGCGCAGCGTGGTTTGTATCCATATTTATTAGAATACGTCTTCAATACGATAGCAACTTTGGCTAGCCATGTCGAGCTCACGTGTCCATCATCTCTTGACGCATGGAACGAAAAATTCCAAAATTCCCAATAAACGCTGAATAAACTGATCAAACTCGGTTGAAAAATCCTACTTTATGATGTTTTTCTCATTTGTATCAAATAAAATCAGAGCCGGAGCAATTCGCTGTGTATACCTAGCGCTTTTTAGAAGACAATGTCGACTTCCCCCGCGCGCCGTCGAAAACTGACAAAATACCGGACCTGCCACTCCAAAAGCTCTTATTCGGCCTCACATCAAGCTAGACACCCCATTCAACCTTCTACTGCTTGTTGACATCTAGTGGAAGGTGTATGAAGTGCATACATATCGATAAATAAAAGCCAAATGAATAGGCAAGCCCTGACACAGAGCCTCGTTTTCAGATTTTTCACTTCCTGACAGGAAGTTTGCTGCAAAATGAGTTCTGTTTTACTCACAGATATAATTCAAACGGTTTTAGAAACTAGAGAGTGTTTTCTATCCAATAGTAATAATAATATGCATATTGTATGAGCAAGAATTGAGTACGAGGCAGTTTAATTTGGGAACGATTTTTTACAAAGTGAAAACAGCGCCCCCCCCTATTGCTGTACAACATGAATTTTTTTGTAAAGTTTATGATGAGTTCTTTGATTAGATTAGGTGACTGTCCAAAATATCTCCGGCGATTTTGGGAAATTGTTGCTACGTATTCACAATGTATAACCACGATTTGCAGCTCTAAATATGCACATTTTCGAACAAAACATAAATGTATTGTATAACATGATGTTATAAGACTGTCATCTGATGAAGTTGTTCAAGGTTAGTGATTAATTTGATCTCTATTTGTGGGTTTTGTGAAAGCTACCTATGCGGTGGAAACATGGTGAAAATATGCCGTTGTGTGTTTGGCTATTGTGGATAGCTAATATAAATACACATTGTGTTTTCGCTGTAAAACATTTTAAAAATCGGAAATGATGGCTGGATTCACAAGATGTTTATCTTTCATTTGCTGTATTGGACTTGTGATTTCATGAAATTATATTATATTACATCCCTGTCTCGTTAGGCTAGGCTATGCTAGTCAGCTTTTTTGATGAGGAGGATCCCGGATCCGGGAGAGAAGCAGTAGAGGTTATTAATCAGAGACAATGACAAACACCTGCCTCTGATTGAGAACCATATTAGGCCAAACAACAAACCCAACATAGAAACACAAAACACAGAATGCCCACCCTACTCACGTCTTGACCAACTAAACAAAGACTAAACAAAGGAAATAAGGTCAGGAACGTGACAGTAACCCCCCCCCCCCCCCCCAAGGTGCGGACTCCGGACGCAAAACCTGAACCTATAGAGGAGGGTCTGAGTGGGCATCTGTCCACGGTGGCGTCTCTGGCGCTGGACGTGGCCCCCACCCCACCATAGTTAATTCCCGCTACCGTGGCCTCCTCTTAACGGCGACCCTCCAAAATAACCCCACTGGACTGATGGGCGACTCTGGACGGAGAGGCAGCTCCGGACTGAGAGGCAGCTCCGGACTGAGGGGCAGCTCCGGACTGAGGGGCAGCTCCGGACCGAGGGGCAGCTCCGGACCGAGGGGCAGCTACGGACCGAGGGGCAGCTACGGACCGAGGGGCAGCTCCGGACCGAGGGGCAGCTCCGGACCGAGGGGCAGCTCCGGACCGAGGGGCAGCTCTGGACCGACTGACGGCTCTGGCAGGTCATGGCTGACTGACGGCTCCGGCCGGTCCTGGCTGACTGACGACTCCTGGCTGACTGACGGCGCTGGGCAGACGGGCAGCGAAGGCGGCGCTGGGCAGACGGGCAACACAGGCGGCGCTGGGCAGACGGCAGACTCTGAGGCGCACAGTAGGCCTGGTGCGTGGTGCCGGAACTGGTGGTACCGGGCTAAGGACATGCACCTCAAGGCTATTGCGGGGAGCAGCAACAGGGCGTACAGGGCTCTGGAGATGCACAGGAAGCCTGGTGCGTGGTGTTGGCACTGGTGGTACTGGGCTTGGGCGAGGAGGTGGCACCGGATATACCGGACCGTGAAGGCGTACTGGAGCTCTTGAGCACCAAGCCTGCCCAACCTTACCTGGTTGAATGCTCCCCGTAGCCAGGCCAGTGCGGCGAGGTGGAATAGCCCGCACTGGGCTGTGCTGGCGAACCGGGGACACCATGCGTAAGGCTGGTGCCATGTACACCCCGGCCCGAGGAGGCGCACTGGAGACCAGATGCGTTGAGCCGGCTTCATAGCACCTGGCTCGATGCCCACTCTAGCCCGGCCGATACGTGGAGCTGGGATGTACCGCACCGGGCTATGCACACATACAGTAGACACCGTGCGCTCTTCCGCATAACACGGTGTCTGCCCGTACTCTCGATCTCCACGGTAAGCACGGGAAGTTGGCGCAGGTCTCCTGCCTGACTTCGCCAGACACCCCTTTATCCCCCCCCCCAACAAATTTTTGGGGCTGACTCTCAGGCTTCCAGCCTCGCTTACGTGCTGCCTCCTCATACCACCGCCTCTCGGCTTTAGCTGCCTCCAGCTCTTCACGAGGGCGGCGATACTCTCCATCTTGAACCCAGGGTCCCTTACCGTCCAGAATTTACTCCCATGTCCAGAAGTCCTGAGTACGCTGCTGCTGCTGTCGCTGCTGCCCGTTACCACGCTGCTTGGTCCGGGTTTGGTGGGTGATTCTGTAATGACTGTCTTCGGGTGAAAGAGAGGAGGACCAAGATGCAGCGTGAATATAATCCATATTTAATGGGAAAAATTCAAACACCGAACAAAACAACAAACCGACAAAAAGGAACAAAGACGATACAGTCCCGTAACGTGAACACTAAACACTGGTACACTGAAACAGGAACAATCACCCACAAACAAACAGTGAAAACAGGCTACCTTAATATGGTTCCCAATCAGAGACAATGACAAACACCTGCCTCTGATTGAGAACCATATTAGGCCAAGCAACAAACCCAACATAGAGACACAAAACATAGAATGTGTTAGGGCTGTCGCTCTCCTCATCCTCGGACGAGGAGAGGAGAGAAGGATCTTCAGACCAAAATGCAGCTTGAGGGAAATAAGCCATCTTTTTATTTATAACGATGATGGCAACACGAAAAACAAAACACTTTCAAAAATACAAAACAAGAAAACGACGTAGACGAAACCTGAACATAAACTACATAGCTACACGTAACACTTACGGACAGGAAACATACTACATCGAAACGAAACGAACAGCCAAACAGTCCCGTATGGTACATACATTACACGGACACAGGAGACAATCACCCACAAACAAACAGTGAGAACGCCCTACCTAAATATGACTCTTAATTAGAGGAAAACGCAAACCACCTGCCTCTAATTAAGAGCCATACCAGGCAACCCAAAACCAACATAGAAACAGATAACATAGACTGCCCACCCAAAACACATGCCCTGACCTAAACACATACAAAAACAACATAAAACCGGTCAGGACCGTTACAGAATGCCCACCCAGCTCACGTCCTGACCAACTAAACAAAGACGAAACAAAGGAAATAAGGTCAGGAACGTGACAATATTATAATTTATCCATGTTTTCACAAAGTAGTTTGGAAGTAGTGAATTACTGTTTCCAAGTAACTTTAGTTAAGTAAACTATACTTTTCTTTAGGGTTTAAGGGTAGCTTTAGTGTAGCTTAATTAACTACTTCCAGTACAAAGTTATTGGTAGCTTAGTAAACTATACTTTCAGAGTATAGCGTCCCCAACACTGGAAACAAGCTTATATTTTGGGTTCTGATGGGGTACGACAGTTGAACTAAGCTCACGAGGCATTTATAAATTGTTCTTCAAGAATCAATGGGAACATTTCATTCATTCAGAGGTCAAAAAATGGAAGAAGCAACTGCAAATTGCCCCTTTAAGTGAAGAGAAATATTAACAGAGATGGAGAGAAAGAAAAGACTACAAAAGAAAGCAAGAAAAAGGGTTAAAGAAAAAAGAAAGGAAGAAAGAAAGAGAGAGAGAGAGAGAAAGAGAAAGAGATGGAGGGATACAGATAGTGATCCACATGAATGAAAATGAATGCTGTAGTGTAGCTGTTAAAGCCATTTCCCCTCCACAAATTTCTGGTTCAGCCTGAAAATAGCCATTGACATCTGATGCGCATAATAGAATATCCTGATGATTATAAAGCCAGGCAGCCTTTCTAACATTCACCCTTTTTGTCCTCAAATGCCCATTAACTTAAAAGCAATTACTCTGATAGAAGTCAAACTGAATCCATCTTGCCCGTCTATTCAGAAAGAAGGGTGGACAGGGAGGAGGAGGGGGACTGAAAGTGAAAGAGAATAGAAGTTGCTAGGATGATATTCATAGAATTAAATGCCTGACAGAATGGACTTTGTCGGTACCAGGGTTTTCCAACTCTCTCCTCCCCAAACGTTTCATCCTAAACTGGCACCCCTGATTAAATTAGTTAAAGGCTTGATGATTAGTTGACAAATTGAATCATGTGTTAAGAGAGGGTTGATAAACCCTAGTCAACAGAAATATTGAGTTAACATCCTCAAAGCTCTTCACAGGACCAGATGTGCACTACCCTGAGAGAGATATGAGGTCTGTGTGTGTTAGGACAGACTAACCTTGATAGAGATGAGGGTAGGACATAAACTGACTCCGGTTCTGTGTGTCAGGGCAGAAAAGCCTTGAAAGAGATGAGGGTAAGAAATAAACTGACTCTGGGTCTGTGTGTCAGGGTAGAATAACCTGTCTGGTTGTCAGATCAGTGTAGTCTTCATAACCCAATGTGAAAAATGCAGACAATGAACACTAGCACATCCAATAAAATGTCTGTCGTTTTGGTTTACATGTGTTCAGGACAATATTGTACTTTTGTACGAACTTCCGTAAGGGCTGTTATTAAAGAGAACTGCTCTACACTGTGACGGAAAACTGTAAATGATTAGGTCATTTGGGATATTATCAACGGTAAAATGCTCTGACACATTTACTACAGCATATTGTAAATGATGGTGTACTGCGGGAAAATGTTGTGGGCGGGGGGGAAAATCATTTCTCTATTTCGAATGGTACTGTAATTCCACCCCATAGAATACAGTACCGTACCATATCTTTGGACAGCCAAAAACCTTTTGACCACTAGTGGGTGTATGGTGTTGCTGTTTCTGGTTCATTAACATATTTTGAGGCATGCCTTGTAAGAGGCTATATTTGTTGCACCGGTGAGTAAGAATTCTCTACCAGTTGAACTCCTATGTGTTATAGTGCCCCATCTATTTTTATAGGGGACAGATTGGAAGCATGTTGACGTTTATTGTCATGACTCTTGTCCTAGAGGCAGATCTGAGCCTTAGATAGGCCAGCTGCAAAGTCAAAATTGTGAAAATTGCTCAATTATTATTACATTTTTGGGGGGTTTTGGATCTTTTTTTTTTAAGGTTAGGGTTAGGCATTAAGGTTAGGAGTGTGGTTAAGATTAAGTTTAGGTTTAAATTCAGATTTGGCACACTTACTGGTGTTGGCGGGGAAAGGGCTGGGTTTTGATGAAGAAACTCTAATTCCAATGTTAGTCCGTTATAGCTCGCTAAATGGCTTACCGAAATGAAATAATAAAATGTACACCTATCTTCGCTAAATAGTTATAAATTGATCCAATTTACCTTGTGTGTGTTCTAAGTAACTGCATGTCTTCAATAGCATTCACACTGATATAAGGGCTAGGTCTACTGTAAGTTGCATTATGGCTGAGCATGGACATGGCAAACATTGTCAATAAACAATATTTAATTCATTATTGATAAGGCCTAAAAAGAAAACAAATAAATCTAAACAACAATTTGTTTTAAATAGGCTATGTCACATGGTACCATACAGATACCGTAATTTCTCCCCGTGGGCATATAATATTAAAACAAAAGCAGACTATGGAGGGTTTTAAGCACATCCACACTTTTCACAGTTGCTGGACAAAGATCCAATATATAGCAAAAGGGAGAATGTCTACTCACTGTTATACTGCTCCCAAATAGGCCAATGTTTTATGAACATAACCGGAACGGTTTTTACAGATCAGATCTCTAGAAGTTGCATTGCATGCCCACCACAGACGTTGTACACATAAAACCAGGAAGGTGAATCATTCTAATAAGATTGCTTGTTTTTCGTTTCATTTTATTACAACCAATTCTTTTTTTTTAAATGAACAACAACAATAAATTAACGTAATCACCAGGATAAAAAAGACATACATTGCTGTTGAATCTGCCTTTGCTATAGTAGGACTAAGGGAAGGCTTGGATTTTGAAGATAAGAAACCGACAGTGGCGACCCATAATTCAGGGCAGGTGGGTAGAGCCTAATACATTAATACGCGGCAGGTAGCCTAGTGGTTAGAGTGTTGGGCCAGTAACCGAAAGTTTGATGGTTGAATCTTCAAGCTGAGAAGGTAAAAATCTGTCGTTCTGCCCCTGAACAAGGCAGTTACTCTTCCCCGGTAGGCTGTCATTATAAATAAGAATTTGTTCTTAACTGACTTGCCTAATTAAATAAAGATAAAATAAAACAATATCAGTTTGCAATCAATGTAAAAAAATAAATAAAATAAAAATGGATTGACTTAATAAAGCTGCATACAAACAGGTCTCTTTTTTTCTTTCTTGAGTAAGGCAGCTCCAAAATGCAGGTGTTTCAGCCTAGCTCAGTGCTTTCTGTGGTGGTGGTGGGCCAGCCAGTGGAAAATACGAAGCGTATGGGTTGGTAATGTTCTCAAGTTACGCCGTGATTGGCTCAGTGCTCTGTCACTCACTATGTCACCGCTAAATCTACGGGGAGAGCCCCTTGGGTGCAGCCGTAGAGTAACATTAGAAGTGCCCATCCGAGAAGGCTCAAGGTCATTGGCCACAGATAAAATGACATCAAATCATGTTATATCTACTGTAGCTTTGCTTGGATTGATCATTGATCTTGGATTGATCATTGAATCGGTGGATAACTGAAAGTGATGCATAGCAATCACTAGCTTGCTATTCAGTGGAGTGGGTATGTGGTCCAAGTCTGGGTTTAAGGGTCTCTTTTCCAAGCTTATAAGGATAAACATTGTCCAGAAAAGGTTGAATACATTGGCCATGCTGTCAATTCAGCAAGACTTTTGCTCCTACCTGAAGATCACTGACGTCATGATTCAACCTTGTTTTTTACTGAGTTCCCAGTTGTCTTGAAAGCACCATAAATCCAGAGAATGACAGACGTTGATGACAAACTTTGATGACCAAATTTGCCCACAAGGACCGCCACGCTACCTTCCTGTTCAAGTGAGCACAGCACAACAAGTCGAGTCCAGAAATATCTAGTATGCTGCTGCATAAATTATGTAATATGCCAGGGACATATGTATACTGTATCTAAGAAATTAATACTAAGTGTATGTTGTGTAGTCTTGGGTTCTATGTTGAAATACTTGCTATCCTAAAAGTTAATGGTTACATGTATGAGGAATGTATATGGTGGGGTCAATGGAGGTTGGATAAGAGCCAGGGGCCTGGAAAGTTACTATGTAAGGGAAAAGGCAATCACATGGTTGCGGTCACTGATAAAGATGGATAGCTGTGGATTAGTGAGGAATGTGGGCCGAGGTCAGGTCACATGTAGGGAGAAGGAACAGTTTATTACCCACATCACTCAATTTTCTGCCTGGCAACAAAGATGTAGTGTTCAGAGAAAAGGAGGAGACCGGTGGAGGGTAAAAATATGTGTACTTGTGGAAACATGTATTTGTCTTTCCAGCTCTTTGAGCCACTGGGTGAATAAACGTGGTTTGAGCTTTGACTAGTTGTCTGTTAGATTTTACACTGTGTATTTAGAATCTAACAGTTAGCGCTGTGAGCAAGGTTCACCATGATATATAGTCGAACTTGAGAGTCGGAACCAGTGGAGCAGTAGCCGGCACAAAAAACAAGGTAGGCACAGTTCCTACACCTGGAGAGATGAGAGTCATAGGCTGAACCAATTATACGATACGGACCTAGGAATCCTGAGCTTATTCAGTAGTCCTATTGTATTATGACCGGTCGTAAATATATGGTGTAGGGTAGGTTCTTTTAAGGATAGGTCCTGACTAGTGGTGTTCCTCTGCAAGATCCAAGGAAAAAATGGTTTAGAGTAGGTTCCATAAGGATAGGTCCCGAGTGGAGCTAGTTCTCTGCGAGATCCATGAATGACACTACAGCGTAGTGTAGATTCCGTGTAGGGTAGGTCCCTAGTGGGGGTATTCCCCTGCCAGATCTGTAACGAAAGTCCCAGACACAGTGGCTGTTAGGCAGTAGAGTGTGTGGATGCATAAATTGTCATGCTCGTGTACTTGTACGGTAGGTTGTAGAGAAGTAGTCCATGGAGAAGGACCGAAAGAAGGGAATGTGAATAGTGGTAAAAGGTTGCCTATAAGTTCTGGAGGAGAGCTACATGCATGGTTAGAAAATAAAAAAAGGTATTCAAAAAGTTGTTTGAACAAGAGTTGAGTGTATTAGCAGTGGTAATAAAGAGAGGAGTTTGGATTATGCCCTATTGGGGCGGGGAACCGTGACAGATTATGTGAAAAAAAGGAAGACAACTGTGAATAATTTTGGTAACGTGCGTTCTAAACAACAGTGATATGAGGCGTAACACTGGTATAAGACATTAGGTCACCCGTATTCTCCAGTAGTAAATTGGTCGGTATCAGGTGCCATGACCGATCGATAGGCACAAATACCATAACTACTCTCCGGGGAAGTGGGTGTCACTACCTTGGAAAATTGATAGTCGAGGGCATGTATTAGAGCCGTGGAATAGGACATCTAACCTCTCTGGACACTGTCGGGAGAGGTGTCGGAATAATACCTGTTGATATAGCGACCGGCGCCTCCGGTTCTCCCTGTAAAGGGGGGCTAGAGGAAGAAAAGTTTAATAAAGCCATAGAGGTGCTGAAAGAGGTGCGCAAGCATTCTACCAATTCGGCTCGAATTTGGAAAAAATTCTGCCAAATGGATGAAATTGGTCAGCATTCCCCTGCTGACGGAAAATTCCAATCCAATAAAGAATTAGAGATGCAATTGTGACTTGGCACAATGACATAAAAGAAAAATCAAAAGCGAACTACACCAGCGTTTTGATGTGAGCGTTCTATCAACTTAAAAAGAAACCGATACAACCAAAATTCGTAGACATACTCAGCTGCAAAAAGACTGGGTACGTGAGTACATTGATAGGATGTGCATGTCTGCTTTGCTGGCAGGTTTGAAACCTGTTATCAAAACAGCTTTTGCGGGAGTACTGGACCAATATTTTCATTGGGAGGAAGTAGAGCAGGAGGCTTTGAGAGTGGAATCTTATTCCGATGACTTCGCAACGTGCGTGTGGTTAATATAGCCACAGTGAAAGTTACTGACTGGTTTCAATGGGCAAGGTAAGACGAAGAAACAGAAAGGAAAGGGTAGGGGACCGGTGCTAAGGCACAGGGGGTTATCTCCCTGTTTTAGATGCGGGGCCATCAGTCATTGGAAGATTGAGTGTAGGGTAGTACTGGAGCCTATTGCACCTGCTGCATTCGGAGGGAACGCTGCAATACAAGGATTTGCATCTTTGATAAAAGAACAGCAGCAAACATTCTTGAAAGCAGTGGGGCAGAATCAACGGCTACTACCCAGGTCTCTGACCATAGGAGCAGTAACAATATCAGAATAATGGTACATGGAGACGGGTGTCGAACCAATTTTGAGGTTGAAAGAATCTATGCAAAATGCCAGGGGAATGGATTCTAAAATGTAACAGGTTAGAATTGGCACACTCCTCACAAGCTCCGAAATCTCGTGAAACGTTTTTTTTTTGTCTTATTCTGAAATAGATTTATAGAATTGACGAAAAAGGAGGAGGGGTCACAAGAAATTAGAGTGGAGTTATATTGTGAGTAATTGTTTTAAAAAAGCTATTCTGTCAAGCGACAACATTGAGGTTACCAAACCCAAAGCGACCTATTAAAATTTTTGTTCATGAACACGAAAGGTCCTGGTAGTGTGGTGGTTACATAAAATCATGGGGGAAAAGAGAGACTATTCATATACGAGAGTAAATCATTAGACTCGATGGCGAGAGAAATGCCGCTGTGTCTAAGGGTAGTACAGGCTACATAAGGGTACATAAACGTTGGGATGGTTCATCAATGACTGGATGGAGGAACGTGAACTTGATCATGTCATTATCATGTTTTGTTTGTAATCCAAATTTTGAGTTTCTGATTATTGAATATTACTGAAATGTACAATTTTCTTCCAGGAGAGGTTGGGGTGTCCTTATTTCTCTTTGAAATGTTTCCCGAGACTGTTGTCTTGGGAGAGCAGTTTTATAAAGTATAAACGTATCTGGATCCGGCCGTAGAGGGAGCTCCCAGATACGTAAGGCTTGGACATTTGTGTTTGTTTTTGGCCTACGTTTTACCACATGCACTAGCAAGTGCACACAACTCAACGGTTATGAATATTTGTTAGTGGTGTAAACACCGTGTTTGATTTATTGTGTGGGGTATTGTTTTATTTGGTTGTAATTTCATTTGTTTATTCATAACTTTTCACGTTCAAAATTGTGCAGTCTCAAACAATAGCACGGCATTATTTCACTGTAATAGCTAATGTAAATTGGACAGTGCAGTTAGATTATTAAGCTGTTGTTTTGGTCTGTCCTCTCACAAAGTTATGCAGGTAGTGACTACCAATGGTATGTATATGCATGAAAGGAATAATACGACGGGAACAGTGTGAGCTTCACCCCCCCCTAACCGGCTGAAGTAATGGCGAAAACTTCTACTGAGACCTGAGTCTGAGCCAGCAACCTGTGTATGAGCGGCAGGAGTGCGGCATGGGTCCTGGGACCGTGCATGTGGAGTGAGCATGGAGAGCGATCACGTTCAAACTCTTCTCATGCTGCTGGTGCACTGGTGGGAAAATGGACCAGAGAGGATGGACTGTACAGAATGGTGGTGGTGGCTCAGGTGAGAGATTCGTCTGCTGGGAAAAATCGGATTATTCCCCAGATATTCAAATCGGGACATTATCAAGGGCCATCAACTGTGACAGGCATGAGTTACACATGGGGCCTTGGGAAGATGAACTGTGACGCTATCTGAAGAAGAAAAGGAAAATACGCCAGAAGATGAGTGCCGGGAAGGAGGGGGTGGTCAACTGTGCTCGTAAATGGATTTAGGGTTGCCGTAAACTGTTTATTTGAGGTATCAGGTTGATTGGGTAGGTCTGCACACTGGGAAATGTATGGCAATTTAGGTAAAAAATGCACTGAAATACCGATCTGTCATTAAAATGCCACTTGCGACAGTGGAAGACAGGGTTAAACGGGGGCCGTGATGAGAAAAGTTCATCCTGGTCATTTAAGTAGTACATACTGTCTATATATTTTTCCTGTCTGTAAATGTACATACTAACAGTGTCGGTGTGTGCTAAGATCAGGGTCTCTAATTCAAATGATTGACTCAATGTGACGCAGGACTGTCATTATAGATTTCGGTTGGATAATGTATCAAGTGTTTCAATTATGATTCGGAAAGGAGAGAAAGAGAGAGAGAGCGCTGCCCCTAAGCTGTGAGGAGAGCAGAAAGTGAGGGGAGGGTGCACTGCTCGAATCTATTGAGTCTAGGGAAGGTTACCTCCCAGAAAACCTTATCTTTTCATGTCCTCCGAGAGGCAGGTTATTAGAGAACCCACTAGATGGTAGCTTGAGCTAACCATGATGGGGTACTTGATAGTAGGGGTTTCGTTTTACCATGTCATCAGAATCCTAATGTTAAAATGCATCAATACATATGGCTTGCTGGATGATACAGTGCAATTAATTACGTCGTCTGAGTCTCACCCGAGGATGAGGAGGAAGGAGACTGGCATGGAGAGTAGCATCCCATTGACATAGAACAGAAAAGATGGACGGTTCTTGCCCCAATCTCATTTTCTTTCTTCCCTGTTCCAGTCAATATGTTTCCTTAGGTGTCATGGAACATGTGAGTGATCATTGTTCCAGAGAAGGAATTGTTGGAAATTGACAAATTTACTTGAGCATGTTCTAGTATGTTTATAAACATATATAAGTGTACTAGCAGTAGTCACTAATGTGTTATGGGTTAGATGGAATGTTCCACAGTATGTGCAAACGTATTTGTGCATTAATTCATACGGTGCATGTGTTTAAAACAGAATGTTTGCATAAGGGTGTTAATTTCTGGAGGACCGTCATCAGTGTATTCTGAGTCCCAAAATATACCACGGCTGCGTGGAACTAAGGTGTTTATACTTGCGTACTATTGTTTTTACAGATTAACGTGGTACCTTCAGGCGTTTGGAAATTGCTTCCAAGGATGAACCAGACTTGTGGAGGTCTACAATTATTTTTCTGAGGTCTTGGCTGATTTCTTTTGATTTTCCCATGATGTCAAGCAAAGAGGCACTGAGTTTGAAGGTAGGCCTTGAGATACATCCACAGGTACACCATTGACTCAAATGATGTCCATGGGACCACACAGCCGTCATACCGCTCAGGAAGGAGACGCATTCTGTCTCCTAGATATGAAAGTACTTTGGTGCGAAAAGTGCAAATCAATCCCAGAACAACAGCAAAGGACCTTGTGAAGATTCTGGAGGAAACATGTACAAAAGTATCTATATCCACAGTAAAACAAGTCCTATATCGATATAACCTGTAAGGTCGCTCAGCAAGGAAGAAGCCACTGCTCCAAAACAAACATAAAAAGTCAGACTACGGTTTGCAACTGCACATGGGGACAAAGATCGTACTTTTTGGAGAAATGTCCTCTGGTCTGATGAAACAAAAATAGAACTGTTTGGCCATAATGACCATCGTTATGTTTGGAGGAAAAGAGGGAGGCTTGCAAGCCGAAGAACATCCTCCCAACCGTGAAGCACGGGGGTGGCAGCATCATGTTGTGGGGGTGTTTTGCTGCAGGAGGGTCTGGTGCACTTCACAAAATAGATGGCTACATGAGGAAGAAAATGATGTGGATATATTGAAGCAACATCTCAAGACATCATTCAGGAAGTTAAAGCTTGGTCTCAAATGAGTCTTCCAAATGGACAATGACCCCAAGCATACTTCCAAAGTTGTGGAAAAATGGCTTAAGGACAACAAAGTCAAGTATTGGAGTGGCCATCCAAATAAAAACAAAAAAAAGAAAGTTACTATGTAAGGGAAAAGGCAATCACATGGTTGCGGTCACTGATAAGGGTGGATAGCTGTGGATAAGTGAGGAATGTCGGCCAAGGTCAGGTCACATGTAGGGAGAAGGAACAGTTTATTACCCACATCACTTAACTTCCTGCATGTCAACAAAGATGTAGTGTTTAGAGAAAAGAGGAGGAGACTCCGCACAGTGGAGGGTATAAATATGTGTACTTGTGGAAACATGTCTTTGTCTTTGCAGCTGTTTGAGCCACGTAGTTTTAGCTTTGACTATTTGTCCGTTAGTTTATACTCTGTTAATTTAGAACCTAACAGTATTAAGCTGTTACTAGCCCATGTGCCTCACCCTAATAATTTGTGACGCGTTTCAGGAACTAGGTGTCTGTCGATAGTCACTACTTCACAGGAGAGCCATTTGAACTTCAACTTTTTATTTATTTATCAAAATGCATTTTTTGGGGCAGAAATGCCTTCTGGAACATGTGAACTTTCATGTGCCTTAATAACAAACTTGTATGCCATCTGTAAATACAAATAAAATTGTTAAATTACGAGCCTAGTTGGTTTATCCACGGAAAAAGGGAGGAACCTTTCCGCTAGCCATGATTGGCTGAGATAATGGGTGGGCTGGACATGCTGAAAGATTAGTTTGGATTGGTCTGCCATGTAGCAGGCTTCTGTCTATAACATGAGCTGGTCAGTGTATGTAGGTAATTCTTTCTAACGTGGCTTTTTTGAAAGATATCACGTAGTAGAACAGCATAAGGGTTGCTCTCCACTTTCTGGAGAACCGTGTGTGTGGAATACCGTGGAATACCCAGTGGAATTAGAGTATGTTAGCTAAGGAGCTGGAGAAAGTGGAGAGCAACCCTTATGCTGTTCTACTACGTGATATTTTTCAAAAAAGCTACGATAGAAAGAATTACCTACAAATACATAGAAAATTCTGGCATTTGATTGCAAATATGCAGAGGAAGTCAAAAAGAGAACACACAGTAGGATATTGTATAAAACACCTGTCCCCCAGATTGCATCTTCAAACTAAGGGCAACCATGGCATCCATAACAGAGAGTGAGAAGTTTTTAACCATGTATACAGGTAAAATAGTCTACCTAACTAAATTTTCAGATATTACATGACAAAGAATTACCTTGGTGTACATTTATATATTATATTATCCAAGAATAGAATCAATGGTTCAAGAATTGAAATGGCCATTATTCCCAGATCCCAGACTGTAGTTTTAAGGTTAAGCTGCTGTCCTGTAGCTATTGTGTCTACACATCAATTCAAGATGGAACTTTGTATCATTCACTGAAAATACTGCAAAAATTCACCTGAGCTCTGTTGACTGGTCTTTCCTGGCTGTCTGATTCTGCTGGAACCCCTTGCACTATTGTCGTGACTTTACTTTAATTAATCTGATGACTGTTCTTTATCAAATCGACTAACTACGTTAAATTGTTACCCGATTAAATTAATCATGTAACAATTAACTCATTGGGAATTTGAGGCACCACGAGAGCGGTTGTTTAAAGATTTACCATCTCCCGAATTAAACTCTAAAGGTCCTTACCTATCACATCCATAAAACAGTCAATTTGTTAAATCATAATCTCCTATCATATCATCATTCTGAACAGTCGTAACCTCATGCATCTGCGAAAACCCCAGCCTTACTCATGATTCAGTACCACACAAATTGGTTTAATTATTTATTTACTAGCTAAATAAATGAGAAAACAGGATAACATACACACTTATTACATGAGAAAACGGTCCCTAGTGGACTGACACAATTTGGCGGCTTGTTACACAGAAAATGAAGAGGGGTGAGGGAGAGAGAGAGAGAGAGAGAGAGAGAGAGAGAGAGAGAGAGAGAGGGAGAAAAAGTGACACTTATTGTTGATACATTTTAGAACTATTCTCACAGTAATCATATACTTTGCACAGGAACCGCCGCCCAATTGAAGTAAGGAATCATGAATGTATTTACGTGTGAGTGGCGTTCGACGTTTATCTCTGTCGGAACCAGCCCTTCTTCGGAAGAGTGTTTGTTTGGCTTTTCATTGGAATGGTTTGAAGAGTAGTAGGATGGTATCACTTAAATTCGCTTTTCTCGATTTTTGACTTGGGACAGCTAATCACCTGTACCAGTAATTGTCTGGGAGATGAGCTTCTCGCATACACCTCGTGTTGATATTCAGGGTTCAGTATTCAGACCACTTTACACACGCAGCTGCAACCTGGCAATGTTCTGGTCTACAATGTTAATTCTTAAACAGTCCTTTTATGCACTCTGGTCGAAAAGGATGGTTCCAGCAGGCTGACACGCTCTCTGACCTCACCCGGGGCGTGGCTACTTTCTGACTCCTTTAATCACATTCCTATCTTAACAAAACAATTTTCATCATTGTTCACATTATATGCAACGTAGTGCATGGAAACTTGACAGATAAATAGGATATACTGTGGTTCCTCCTTTAAAAGTTGCAAGCTTACACCGCAGGACTTAGAAGTACCCAGCATCACAGTTTCAATGCTCCAGACCACCACACGGGGGAGTTAGAGCACTCATTATGCATTTGGGTCCCAAGGTTTTTATATGACCAATCATATCGAGTGATTCCAATGACGAATTTGATGCAAGCCACCCGTCCCTGGTGACTTTCTTCAGCAAAGATGGCTGACAAAACATTACGGTGAAAGCAAATGTAAGTAATTCTAACGTCATAACGAGTCAAGCAAAACATTTACAATTGAGAGGAATATCTTAGTTTATGTAGAGACAAACAATTGTGCATATTTATTTGTCATAAAGTGAATTTATGAAATTCGCTGTTTAGCAAGTTAGCTGACTAGCTAACATTAGCCAGCTAGCTAGCTGGTGTTATGACATGAGTATGACATTGTAATTCGTGTTGTTTATTGTTTTAGGGACTCCTGAGAAAACCAGCAAACCAGGCTGTCGTCTTGGGAAACTGTGGATGTAAAGAATCTAGCTAGCTAAAGCATTTACTGCAAGTTGAATGTACAATTGTGTAAGCTTGCCTTGCAAGTAACATAGCTAGCTAACTAGTTACTTGCTTATTGTGTAGTGGAGGATAAAAATAACTGTATGCCTATGGATGTGTGGCTAGCTACATTATGTAGCCGATCTGTGTATGGACCCTAATACGTTAGGTTCTGAACTAATATTCATACCAATCTATGCACCTCAGCTATCATAGTTGTTGTATCAACTTCAAGTCTGAATGGCATTAATGAAGCCTATGGATAGAGTAGAATATAATAACTTTATTGTGCCAAGGATGCAAGTCCTGTATACATGTACTGTAGTTATTACCCCGCATGAGATCCCCACATTGTAGCCTGTACATTGAATATAGTAACTGATCATGTACTCTTCCTTGGCAAATAAAGGTGCGCTTCAGGTATGACTCTGTGAGACATTCTTTTTCAGTCATATCCAATACATATCCAATATCAGGTGTATCAAACTACATTCTTTGAATGATGCTGTGTCTGCATGTATGTATTACAATTATACACTCCTGCTCCTGGGACATCAATGATTACTCATTGTAACTATGCAATAGATTAGAAACATGATTTAAATAAAGGCTGCAAGTAAACCTATGCATATCTAACTCCATTCATCTGCATTAATCTGAGGACACACGATAGTATTTCAATGAGATTGTCACGACTTCCGACGAAGTTGGTCCCTCTCCTTGTTCGGGCGGCGTTCGGCGGTCGAAGTCACCAACCTTCTAGCCATCGCTGATCCTCTTTTCATTTTCCTTTGGTTTTGTCTTGTCTTCCGTCACACCTGGTTCCAATCCCATCAATTATATGTTGTGTATTTAACCCTCTGTTCCCCCTCATGTCCTTGTCCGTGATTGTTTATTGTAAGTGCTTGTGCACGTCTGTCCTGGTGTGCGTTGGGTTATGTACCCATTTATTTTATTAGTCCGTTTCCCGGTGTGTTTTGTTAATAAACTGCACCGTTGGAAACACAGTTATTTCTCTCCTGCGTCTGACTTCTCTGCCGCCAGTTCACACCCCTTACAGAGATACTTAATTTCAAGCAGTGGAGAATGTGAAACGCTTTAATGAAATAAGTTAATTATCCAGGTGTTATAAATACATGCAATATAATTATGATAAATACGAGTTCAATCTGTACTTCAATGCACATATGGTGTGCATTATAAAACGAGGAAGAAAGACGAGGTGGGGAGAGAGGTGTAGAAGACAGAAAGGGAAAGAGTTAAGAACAGAGGCAGACAGCATATGATTAATGAATTACAGTTTTACCCTAATATTCTCTCAGTTCATCACAATTACAATGTCTTTAGCAATGTCTCCTAACTAGCCATGGCCCGAAGGTTATCTTAAGAGCGGGTGAGGTGTCGATGACGGGACTGGCATCCTCTCTCACATCAAAACATACCTGCAGACGAGAGACAGATGGATAGAGAGAGCATGATTAGGCCTTGATTTTTTAAATTCTAAAACGGACAGTCATCGTAGTCATCAGGAGGTGAAATGCAAAACTGACCTTGGATCATTAACTCTGGGACTACTACATCTCTATCTGTATTTCAATGTAAAGCATCTCTTTAATAATACTTCCTGTTGAACCGACCAAGTGGCCTCTCACCTATAATCATGTTGTGCCCTCTGTGTCAGCCAGTTCAGATGTGGGAAGGGTTCACCAACACAGCTGATATAGTCTAGAGGATTTAGGGAGAAGGGGGAGAGGGATGAAGTGAAGGACAGAGACTGTTATTGTGTGTGTGTGGTCTCACCTGGTGTCCACACTAAGTGGCTACAGAGTACTTTACGGTGAAAAACTGACACATGAGGACAAACAATATAAGATCATGTCATTATTAGACATAAATACCACTTGAAGCTTGATGATTTGATCATTTGAATCAGCTGTGTAGTGCTAAGGCAAAAACAAAAATGTACACAGGTGCTTGGAGCATTCTGATATGCCACAGCTGGTGAGGTGTCAGGTTTGCCCCTGTACTTAAAGGGTGATTATTCCAACTCTGTGAAATGCTGCAGATCTGCCCGCAGACGAGGTAGGAACACATCTCCCACACAGAAGAGGTGGATAGAATTCGACAGGTCAAGGTGTCTTTCTTCCTCCAAACTGTGCATGTGAGACAGGTTCCATGTACAACAAGACAGGTAGAGAGGAATAGAGTACAAAAGCACAGAACAGTTCAATTACCTCTGGTTGTGGACACTTTTGCCAGCAATAAAGCGTCCATGGCCTGTTCCTCGGACAGTGAGCATCTGGCAATATCTACATTTTTGACCCATTGATCAGCTCACACTCCGAAAGTAAGTATAGAAAGTATAGAAAATAGCTTATTCTTTGCAGATATGAAAACAATAACTGAGATATGACCGTTCAATCTAAAGCAGCAGATGTCATTTTCAGGATACGTCAATACAGCACAGAAAGTTTAACACCAGACTGGTAATTGTGGTTGTTCATTAGTTGATGGGACATATGCAATATGCATACAAAACAATATACTTACCTTCCTTGAAAAGATGACAATGTTGTATCTTGAAATTTTGGGGGGGAATTTTAAGTGAAATGTTTAACCTATTAACCTGCTTCATTATTTATGTATTACCAGTTGATGAAGAACAACTCTAATTTCATACATCATTTTAAAAAAATTATACGAATAAGTAAGAATAACAAAGTTTAAATAACTATTTAGATTTGATGGAGACATTATACATTGTGGTATCCCAGGAGGTCTACCCTGGGGGATGGTAATAGAGGGGAGGTACGTGAAGCGACGTTGGCTCCCTCTGCTGAGAATACGGGAGCTGGGCACCCCGACACGGACAGCTCCAGACAGTAGTGCTTTGGGACCCAAAAGCATAATCAGTTCTCTAACTCCACCTTGGTCGTTAGGGCAAATCTGGTCTGTGATAGGACGGGGGTTTTTCACAACAAGCTCGGCTATTAGACTATTCTTCACTAAAGGTTGAATAGTCTATTGTTCAGCTATTAGCCCCCCTTCCCAACTTGCAAAGAATTGATGTATTTTTGTTGAGAGCAAAACTTTTTTATTTTCAATCAAAAATATTTATTCTGAAAGCATCTTTATTTTCAATCAAAAATAATTGTTCTAAAAGCAAAAACGAGGTTTCAAATGTAAAAAAAATGTTGCAGTCAAATATTTTGTAATAGAGTGCAAAACTTCATGCATTTTATTCCCCAAAAATATTTTGAGAACAAGAATTGTATTTGAAAACTAAACTCTCTCGTCCACATTGATACAAATCATAAATTGATAAGGTACTAAGATGTTTTGGTAGACCGTGGGGTGTTGGGTTGAGCGTGCAGAGATTGACACAGAGACAGGGAGGTTTTAGTCCGCAAGAACAACCATACTATGACAGAAAAAAAACATAACAAAGAAAATCACATAAGTTCGGCTCAGTCCTTCTTCTCTACTTTTGCTCGGTGTCGGTCTCTCCCCGTTCTCTCTCGGTCTCTCCCCGTTCTCTCTCACGGTGTGCCACAGTT
This sequence comes from Salvelinus fontinalis, assembly GCF_029448725.1. Taxonomy (NCBI): domain Eukaryota; kingdom Metazoa; phylum Chordata; class Actinopteri; order Salmoniformes; family Salmonidae; genus Salvelinus; species Salvelinus fontinalis. The sequence continues at coordinate 48,154,722 of NC_074695.1, forward strand.
CTCCTTTTATTTGCCCTCCACGACTGGTTGGCACTTTCCCCTAATTTCCTCCACTAACTGACAATGAATGGGCAATATATACCAAATAATAAACTGATAATTGTGCACAACTTCAAATGAAACAAGCAGGCAGCAGGTTTCGAACCCTTAACCTTCTTGCCCGAAATCCATCGCAAAATCGACTGTGCACCAAAAGCATGCTCAAGCCGCAGAGTTGATAGAGAGCGTTCTCGCGGTAGCTTGCTACTCAATGCAATAAAGTAATGACTTTTCAAATAAGCTACCTTACACGTTATGTTTGCTGATAATTTATTAACTACACTGTCCTTACGAACCACATAGCTAACATACCGGTACATACTGCTGCAATGATATGCTATCTAACATTAGTAGGTATACATCAAACTTCACAGTATATTTAACTATAGGCTATCTAACTACCAACGTTTATTGACTTGATTACTCCAGTCATTCTTAGCTTAGCTAAATGGTATAGTCGTTGTGCGTTCTCAATGGACATTCGGGTGCTTTCGTAAATTAGCTCTGGCTATCTACTCCAATTTCAGAGCACTCTCTTCTGAGTGTACCAGAGTGCAGAATAATGAATTTACGAGCACTTAACACCTGTTGAATATGGCCGGTATCAGTAAACGTTGGCAAAAAAACGTCATTAAATTGTTTCCAGCAGCACAGTTACAGTCACCAACGTTCTGGTTAACACAAAAACTGCCTAACCAGCTCTGCTAGGGCGAGTAAAGTGGGCAGAGTGGTTTCATTTGTGTCTGGAAGTAGCTATTAAGCTAGCCAACTTTAAGCCAACGTTAGCTTGGGTGCTTGACTGCCGTTGTAAGGCCAGAACGTTCAAATCAACCCTACTCCTCGGCCCGAATGTCCAATGTGCACTCTGAGAGCGAAAAGGTCTGAATTTACTCAGATGAAATTACGTGCCACATGATGAAATTACGTGCCACAAAATGCTGCGGCAGCCCGCAAGGTGCACCTTTTAAAGGAGGAAGCACTGTACTTTCCAAGTTACAGTATTTCCTTTATACCAGTTTTATGACATCACAAAATATAAACCAATATGACATTAGTTTTCTATAGCTCCCCACTGACCATTCACCAAATTCTTATTTTAGGAATATTGTTCTAGTATTCACTTTTGAACGTGTTAGAGTTTTGGCGGGAAAAGCTTGTTAATGCAACCGCTGTGTCAGATTTCAAAAAAGCTTTACGGCAAAAGCACACCATGCGATAATCTGAGTACAGTGCTCAGCCACCATACAGATACCCGCCATGTTGTGGAGTCAACAAAAGTCAGAAATAGCATTATAAATATTCACCTGCCTTTGATGATCTTCATCGGAATGCACTCCCAGGAATACCAGTTCCACAATAAATGTTTGTTTTGTTCGATAAATCCACCATTTATGTCCAAATACCTCCTTTTTGTTCGCGCGTTTAGTAATCAGTAATCCAAATGCACTAAGTCCAAACAAAAAGTCAAAAAAGTTATATTACAGTTTGTAGAAACATGTCAAACGATGTATAGAATCAATCTTTAGGATGTTTTTATCATAAATCTTCAATAATGTTTCAATCGGACAATTCCTTTGTCTTTAGAAATGAAAAGGAATGGAGCTCGCGTTCACGGCCGCGCTTGACTAAACTCAAGGCTTTCTGCCAGACCCCTGATTCAAACAGCTCTTATTCTTTCCCCTTCACAGTAGGAGCCTGAAACAATGATCTAAAGACTGTTGACATCTAGTGGAAGCCTTAGGAAGTGCAATCGGACCAAATTTACACTGTATATTGGATAGGCAATCACTTGAAAAACTACAAACCTCAGATTTCCCACTTCCTGGTTGGATTTGTCTCAGGTTTTCGCCTGCCATATGAGTTCTGTTATACCCACAGACATCATTCAAACAGTTTTAGAAACTTCAGAGTGTTTGCTATCCAAATATACTAATAATATGCATATCTTAGATTCTGGGCCTGAGAAGCAGGCAGTTTACTCTGGGCACGCTTTTCATCCGAACGTGAAAATAGCGCCTCCCAGCCATAAGAAGTTTTAACAAAGACATTCCTTTTGTTCATACTGGAGGGGAAGAAAGAGTCTTCTTTTGCTGTAAATTACAACAGGGCTTGAATTGTCAACCATCTGGCATCTCCCTCCCCCCATCTGTGGTTACTGGTTACTGTCATTCCCCACCAAACTGATCTGACCCATTCTGAACCTCACAGGACAGTCATGACACCATCTGATCCTCATAAGACATAATACGCATTTTGTACTGACTGCACTAGAGGGCTAGATTCCCGGGGGACGCATTGGGACCTGCGGGTCCCGACAGAGATAATTGTGGAGCGGTCTGCATTTTTCATGCTGCACGTGGGCGTGGCGGTCAGACAGATGACTTTAGCATGACAATATTTGTCTTGTCTTACAGGTTATTTTCAAACGGTCCTCTTTCTGCTTTCTACAGAGCATTCTAAAAATATTTACACCCCTTGACTTTTTCCACATTTTGTTACATTACAGACCTATTCTAAAATGGATTACACACAATACCCCATAATGACAAAGCAAAAGCAGGCTTTTAGAAATGTGTGCAAAGGTATAAAGAAGAAAAATGAAATCACATTTACATAAGTATTCAGACCTTTTACTCAGTACTTTGTTGAAGCACCTTTGGCAGCGATTGCAACCTTGGTACGTCTTGGGTGTGAAGCTACCAACTTGGCACACATGTATTTGAGGAGTTTCTCCCATTCTTCTCTATGGATCCTCTCAAGCTCTGTCAAGTTGGATGGGGAACATCGCTGCGCAGCTATTTTCAGGTCTCTCTAGAGATGCTCGATCAGATTCAATTTCAGGCTTTGGCTGGGCCACTCAAGGACATTCAGAGACTTGTCCCAAAGCCACTCCTGCGTTGTCTTGGCTGTGTGCTCAGGATCGTTGTCCTGTTGAAAGGTGAACCTTCACCCCAGTCTGAGGTCCTGAGCGCTCTGGAGCAGGTATCATCAAGGATCTCTCTGTACTTTGCTCCGTTCATCTTTGCCTCAATCCTGACAAATCTCCCAGTCCTTGCAGCTGAAAAACATCCCCACAGCATGATGCTGCCACCACCATCCGTAGGGATGGTGCCAGGTTTCCTCCAGACGTGACGCTTGGCATTCAGTTCAAAGAGTTCAATCTTGGTTTCATGAGACCAGAGAATCTTATTTCTCATGGTCTGAGAGTCTTTTAGGTGCCTTTTGGCAAACTCCAAGTGGACTGTCATGTGCCTTTTACTGAGTTGTGGCTTCCGTCTGGCCACTCTAACATAAAGGCCTGATTGGTGGAGTGCTGCAAAGAAAAAGGAAATTTAGAGCTCTGTCAGTGTGACCATCGGGTTCTTGGTCATCTCCCTGACCAAGGCTCTTTTCCTCTGATTGCTCAGTTTGGCTGGGTTGCCAGCTCTCGGGAAGAGTCTTGGTTGGTTCCAATCTTCTTCCATTTAAGAATGATGGAGGCCACTGTGTTCTTGGGGACCTTCAATGGTGCAGAAATTGTTTGGTACCCTTCCCCCAGATCTGTGCCTGGACACAATCCTGTCTCGGCGCTCTACAGACAATTCCTTCGACCTCATGGCTTAGTTTTTGCTCTGACATGCAGTGTCAACCGTGGGACCTTATATAGACAGGTGTGTGCCTTTCCAAATTATGTCCAATCAATTGAATTTACCACAGGTGGACTCCAATCAAGTTGTAGAACCATGTCAAGGATGATCAATGGGAACAGGATGCACCTGAGCTCAATTTCGAGTCTCATAGTAAAGGGTCTGAAAACTGATGTAAGGGCCATGTGATCATCTCTGGCAATTTAACCTATTCTTATTTTTGCGTATTTGAAATTGCCTATAGGGCGAAAAATTGCTGGGACCATGGCTGGCAAGTGAGCTGCGTAACATACGGCTAAAATAATATTGAGGGACTTCAGTTAAATGATCATTCTTAAATTATTTGGTTTGAGACCAGTTCTTGCGGTAGGGGGTGGGAGTCGGACAGAAAGCTAGTAAGAAAGCTAGAAGGTGCGGGAGTGAGCAGGATGAAGAAATCAGTCAGGCAGAGACGTCTACTGTGCACCATGACAGAGAAGCCTGTAACCTTAGAGCTGTTTATTATGGTGTCAGTGTGAAAAGTAGGGAATTAGCTAGGGAGACTAACAGATCGGTAACACCACACTGACATGCTGACTAATACAACTCACATTACATTGAAAAAATTTCCGAATATCAATCTTCAATCCTTTGGTCGATGGATTCATTGTTTTTATTCAGGTCTAGTTTGAGGCAAAAATAATAGCTAATGTTAGCCAACTTTTGGCCAGCTCTCTCTCTAATGGTAAATCAAGTGGGGAATGCTTGTCAAGTTCATTTGCTTCTGAATGTGACAAAACAAAGGCTACAAAAAATGGCCATACAAACAACTGCTGTTAAATAGTTATAATAGCCATAATAATTTTCTGTTAATTATAAAGCAGTTACCTTGCCAGCTACATCACTCAACTAAAGAGTATTCCGTTTCGGTTCTGCTTCCTTTTACAACTCGGTGAACGAGCGCAACATATAAGCACTGAAATAAGCTCAACTCTCCCATGCTGGTCCAGCCAGCCTCACCAGAAGCTTTGCCTACACACAGCCTGTCAGATCGCTCTGTGGTGTCCGGTTGGTCCTAAAATCAGTAGGATAAACACTCCAAACAGCCTACCCGACCATTCGGAGGCATCCCTGTGGTCATAAAGCACACCGTTGCCGCGTTTTGTATCACATTCCAATGATTAAACTGGGGGGGACAAAAATGCAATTTCAGAATGTGGGGGGGGGACATGTCCACGTTCCCCAGTGAAAGTTGCACCCTTGCTATTTAGAGTGCCTTGCTGAATAGATTACTGATTAATAAAGGTTGTGACTTGTGAGCAATTCATACAACACATTGCAATGCTAATATCTGTGTGAATGCTATTCAAAACAAAATTGTTACAAAGGGTGTTGTTGTTCTGCACTAAATCCTGAAACCTAGATGTTGATCATCTGAGCCCCTCTACACACTTTCCAAATGTAGACCTTCCATCCACACGGGACTTCCGTTCCACTCCTCCCGCCCTGCGGGACCTCCACTATGACCCAACCACTCAGCTGATACCAGCTGTCCGTTGTGTGTAGAACCTCCTGCCTCCCTCCCCTGTATCAACTCAGGATACCCCTCTCTTCCCATGAAGTGTAATGACAACGCTCTGGCCCCAGGCCTAGGGCTCCACCAGTAACAAATTGTGTGTGTTTGTGTGTGCGCGAGCAAGTAAACCTGTCTGTAAGGTTTATAAAGAGCATACACGCTGAGACTACACACATAGCCATGGGAAAGAAGCAATTTCCCTAACTGTGATCCAGCCACTCAGGCAGGAAAAAAAACGATGCTGTAAAACACTAATGAGCCAATGGTAGCCAAAAGATAATTTTGCCATTGAGCCAATCAGGCGGCTGGAGAGAGGAGATAAAGTGACTGCTTGTGATGTGTTGAGTAAATTTGAGTCAGTGGTAGTTGTCTGACCATTCATTTAATCACACAACAGTAAAGAGAGATAACCATCCCTCACTGTCAAGGAAACACGCCTATGAATATCTCAAGTAATTTTCCTTTCTAAAATCATGATGCCACACAACAAAACAGTGATTAACACCTCTTAAGGATCGGCCCCTTTTTTTAAATTTTCACCTAAAATGACATACCCAAATCTAACTGCCTGTAGCTCAGGACCTGAAGCAAGGATGTGCATATTCTTGATACCATTTGAACGGAAACGCTTTGAAGTTTGTGTAAATGTGAAATGAATGTAGGGGAATATAACACATTAGATATAACACATAAGATAATACAAAGAAAAAAAATGGGTTTTTGAGTTTTTGTTGTTCCATCATCTTTGAATTAATTGCAAGAGAAAGGCCAATATATGACTCAGGAATCTAGGCGCAATTTAGATGTTGGCCACTAGATGGCAGCAGAGTATGTGCAACGTTTTAGACTGATCCAATGAACCATTGCATTTCTGTTTAAACTGTGTATCAAGACTGCCCAAATGTGCCTAATTGGTTTATTAATACATTTTCAAGTTCATAACTGTGCACTCTCATCAAACAATAGCATGGTATTCTTCTGTAATAGCTACTGTAAATTAGGACAGTGCAGTTAGATTAACAAGAATTTAAGCTTTTTGACCATGTCAGATATGTCTATGTCCTGGGAAATGTTCGTGTTACTTAAAACGTCATGCTAATCACATTAGCACATGTTAGCTCAACCGTCTTGGGGCGGAGACACACTGATCCCGTAAAAGTTAAAAACAAAAATAGATACCGTACATCTCACATGATCTAGAATATTTATTGTCACAGAGAGAGGCAAACAAATACATAAATATTATATTGTATTCTTTCCAATCCTGCACAAAAACCAAGGTTGTTAAAAGCAATATCTATATATATAGCAAGTCCATATGTATAAAAACTCTCATAAACGAACATACTGTATACTACTACTACAGACTTGTCACGTTCCTGACCTGTTTTCCTTTGTTATGTATTTGTTTTAGTTGGTCAGGGCGTGAGTTGGGTGGGTTGGTCTAGGTTTGATTTTCTATGTTGGGATTTTGTGTTCGGCCTGGTATGATTCTCAATCAGAGACAGCTGTGAATCGTTGTCCCTGATTGAGAGTCATACTAAGGCAGCCAGGGTTTCACTGGTGTTTTTCTGGGTGTTTGTTCCTGTGTCTGTGTTTGGGCCACACAGGACTGTTTCAGGTTAGTCACGTTTGTTGGTTGTTGTATTTTGTAGTGTTTGTTGTTTTCCCATTAAAATATGAATACTTACCAATCCGCATCTTGGTCCGATCCATGCTCCTCCTCGTCTGAGGAGGAGAACGACTACGACAGCCGTTACAAGACTAAATCCTTTAACCATGAAAGAAAGAGAACCCTGAAGCAGCTCAGGTTCCTTAGAGACAAGAAACAATTCACACGTTTGTACTAAAATATACAAATATAAATAATTACAAAACAACACATTGCATTTTTACAAAACAACATAAAACATGAAAATCATGTTTTGGTTGCTGTGGTGTAGACTGAGTCACATGCTCTTACCGCACTGAAAATAAGGCCCTTCACAGCAGAAGAGTGTCTCTCTTAACCCTAACTGACTCCATGAAAAACTGTATCATTTCATGAAACACTGTTTTACGCCTCCTAACAGTGACTGTTTACAGGGCATACCACTTCCATTACTGGGTTATTGGACACAGTACTATGTTTATCACTGCTCTAAAATGATGAAAGTACTTGTAATTGGGTTATGGGTATTTCTACTATCAGTGTTCATTACATTTGTATAGAATGCATTGTCTGTATGACTATATTAAAGCATGCATGCATGCCATGTAATCGTCAACGTAGGCTATTCCAAACTCGTTTTGGATTAAGTAGCCCACCATACCATCTATTGGAAATTTGTTTATTATTGTCACGTTCCTGACCTGTTTTCTGTTGTTTTGTATGTGCTTGATGGTCAGGGCGTGAGTTTTGGGTGGGCAGTCTATGTTTTCTGTTTCTATGTTTGTTTAAGTGTTGCCTGGTATGGCTCTCAATTAGAGGCAGGTGTTTGGCGTTTCCTCTAATTGAGAGTCATATTAAGGTAGGGTGTTCTCACTGTTTGTTTGTGGGTGATTGTCGTCCGTGTCTGTGCACCACACGGGACTGTAGCGTTTGTTTGTTCGTTCGTTTGTTATAGTCTGTACCTGTTCCTAGGTGTTTTATGTAAGTACTCTCGTTCAGGTCTGTCTATTTCGTTTTGTTGTTTTGTAAATTTATCAAGTGTTCTTCGTGTGTTTAGTTTCGTCTGGTTAATAAAGTATCATTATGTATTCACAACCCGCTGCATGTAGGTCGAATCACTACTCCTCCTCTTCGTATGAAGAGGGGGAGGAACACCGTTACAATTATGATCTTCACTAATCTGGACATGCAGGTCTTTGTTTGTCAGACGAATCATTGGGTCGAAACTACAGAACAGTACAAAACAACAGAACACACATGGTTAATGTTCTGAAAAAAAAGAATATATATATATAATGTGTATAAAATGTCTTACAGTGCCTTTCCGTAAGTCCACTCAAGTTTCTTCAACTGATGGGCTATCAGCAGGACAATAGACTCTTACCGAGTCCACCAAATGCATTGTTTCATAACCACATCCGGATGGATCCATAATGAATGACAATGTGAATAAATATCACTGAATTACATAAATACTGGAATAAATTAGGCTAATGAGGGCAACAAATTGTTGCTTAGTGGAACACCCAAAGTCATCCAATTGTTATAATAGGATTTGAAGCAATAGCCTACCCACGTGTGGTCAACTATTTCAGCACCGTTTCGCACTGCTCTGAGAAAGGCATGGGGACTGGTCTTGATAAATCAATTCAATTTTATTTTCACTGAATCTCCGTTTGGGTGTTGTTTGGCCTACAATTAGGGTGTGGAAATGTTAGGATTATTTTGCTCTTCACTCACAGTAACTTAGTAACCTACTCCCAGCCGGTCACGTTGTACAGTGCCATATTTTACTAACGGAAACCCTGAGGTTTTTGTTTTTTTGTTTTTCTTTCAGCTAAATTCAGCTAAATTAAAATTCTCTAGTACAGCCAATAATAAAAACAGTCAAATGCTTCTCAAAGACACCCTCAGATGGTCAGACTAGTACTAAATAGCATTAATGGCAACAATGGCTGACACTTAAATAACGTGTCATAGAATTCTGCGGCAGCCCGCAAGCTGAGCTGCAGTACGACGCAACCTTTAAAGGAAGCACCAATGTATGCAGTGTGCATCTTTGCCAGTCATGTTGGTTTGTTGGAGTGGAAGGTGCTATACAGTACGATGGACCTGGAGGAGACGGTTATTGGGTTAACTCGGGTCAAAGGGGCTCACGCTCTGACCACTCAGAGCTTTCAGGAGATGAGGCCATTGGTTCCGATGTGGCTGAGCGAGCGCATAAGCGAGCAGCGAGAATGTAGCTAAGAGAGGGAGAGAAATCACTCAGAAAAGATAATCCACTTTCACGGCCCAGAAATAGCATTTGGATTAGCATTTGCATACAAATAAAGAATGAGGTTTGGGTAAAATGTTATTTCTTTCCCACGCTGAAACCCGTGACTTTATTAAGACATGCAGTACACAGCAAGAGAAAGAAAACACTAAGAACTGTCGTGGCAATTTCCTGTATTACCAAATGAGGAGTTACAAACCACACACCAGTCAGAGTTATACTTAAACTTCATATTTAATAATATGAGCTTTACAATAGCCCTTTGACTCTCAGATCAAATTAGTGTCTATAATGAATTCTGAGAGTCCCTACAGAAGAATACAAATATATTTTATAGCCAAGATACACCCCTCTCAACTTACATGGCGAACCACAGATCCTAGGAACAGTTCACAAAGGTTAAGATTTGTATGAAAGATATCTATAAAACATAGCAGACAGTTACTGCTGTGTCAACAGTTCTCATTGTAAAGACCAGTGTCTGGCCCCCTCCTACTCCAAACTGGAACCCGTCTTACCCTGGTACGGTATAGCACAAAAACATTAGCTTTACTATCTGGAATACTCTTTAGGATTTATTACCCAAAGACATCGTAAATCTCCTCTGTCAGTGCTATCTCATAGAGGCCCATCCTCAGTGGAACACACACACACACACACACACACACACACACACACACACACACACACACACACACACACACACACACACACACACACACACACACACACACACACACACAATAGTCAACAGAATCCTCTATTCTGTCGAATAAAACAACCATTCTAATGCAATACACAGATTATAATATAATCTTCCAAGCACTATAACATAATCTTGCAATTTTCCACGACAGAGCAGATTGAAAAAAAGAAGATTTGAAACATAGAAGGAAAAATAAGCCAGGCTGTCATATTGTGAGTTTTCGAGTTCTTAGCCTCTCTTGTTGCCTCCTTATTCTGATCTCTCTCCCCTTTCACCCACTTAAAGTTTCTTTATCTCTCTCTCTCTTGCTCTCTTTCCATCTCTCTATCTTCCATCCTGCCCATTTCAGTTCCTCACAGCACCTGTTTTGTAAATAGACCTGGTCTGTGGGGACTATATGCTCCTCTGTAGAGGATGACAGAATGTCAACAGACAGACATCGTTTTATCTTATCAGTCTTTATCACAACTCCCTGGGAAACCAGCTGTCATAGGCCTAACCTACGGACTCCTCAAGGCCTAACGAAAGGAGGCCAAAGCCAAAACACACATTATCCACACACGCACGTCCGCACAAACACCCGTGGTCACACACAGGCACACGAGCACAGACACACGAGCACAGGCACACCAGCACAAGCACACAAGCACAGGCACACCAGCACAAGCACACGAGCACAGGCACACACGCACACACACACACACACACACACACACACAGTCTTATCTCACGCTTGAGATGCTAGGCATTTCCTAATGCTAGCGTCTGACGTTTTTCTGGAGTGAAATACAGTTCTCTCTTTCACAAAGATGAAATGAAAATAAGCAGCAGAGAAATGATAAGTATGGTGTGGGGTGTGAGGCTTTTTTTCAGCTGAGCATCTCTGTTTATCACTCTCTCTCGCTCTCACTACATAGTCAGAGTTGGATGAGTTCAAAAACTTTTCAAAAGCACAATCTCTGTATAACATATTTTGTAGAAAAAAACATGTTATTCAGGTAGAATTCTGTGCAAATCACATTGTAAAAGTTTGACATAAACTTGTCTCTCTAACTCATTTTAACACACACTTATGGTATCACATGAATAACATAGTTTAATTTAAGTAGAGTCTATCACTATCATGTAACTGTCTTGTAAGTATAATGTTTGAAGTTCCCCAGTTGTCTCGAAATGTCAGGCTACAGCTTCCTGAATTGAATATTCTTCCCCATAATATGTCAATGGACGCCTTGGTGCAGAATGACATTTCAAAATGATATTTAAGGCAGTTAACTGACACACTTAATATATTCAAAACAGGTCCCTAGCAGACTGACACAACATGGCGGTTTGTTACAAAAAACAGGGAGAGGGTGAGAGAGAGAGGGGGACAGCCTTTGGTACATTTGTAGAAACTACTCTCACAGTAATCATATAATTTGCACATTAATCACCTTCCGTTTGGAGTAAAAAATCATGAATGTATGTCACGCCCTGACCTTAGATGTCTCTGTTTTCTATATATTTAGGTTAGGTCAGGGTGTGACTAGGGTGGGTACTCTAGTGTTGTATGTCCTAGACATATGTCTAGGACATACATACATATGTCTGTTTTGTATGTCTAGGGTTGTTGTAGGTCTAGGGGTTATGTATTTCTATGGTGGCCTGATATGGTTCCCAATCAGAGACAGCTGTTTATCGTTGTCTCTGATTGGGGATCATATTTAGGCATCCCTGTTTCCCACTTTCTGTTGTGGGATCTTGTTCTATGTTTAGTTGCCTGTCTGCACTATTCATATTAGCTTCACGGTTCGTTTTGTTCTTTTGTTCATTGTTCATTCTTTTAATAAATATAGAATGTACACATATAACGCTGCGCCTTGGTCCGATTCATATGACCAACGTGACAATGTATTACGTGTAAAGACTTGTTTCTTTGTGTATTTCTGACGGAACCAGGACTTCTTGGAAAGGGTGTTGGGCCTTCTTGCGACATGCTTGTAAGGCTCTGATTGTCCAACAACCCCTCTTCTACTGTTGTACTCCTCTGTTGTCGTCCGGTATCCGGTGACTTGCGTGTAGTCCTGAATCGAACTACAGAGTTTATTCTCCTTCCATTATCTCTGGAAGATGCTTCTGGAAGACAGGCTAGCCAGCCGTGACGATGGTTCTAATTAGGGTGATGAGAGTAGTAGAATACGATGGTTTAAAGAGAGTAGTAGACTGGTCCAACTTAAATTTGCTTTTCTAGATATTTTACTTAGGACAGCTAATCAGCCGTACCACTGATTGTCCGGGAGGCAACTTTATTGTTGCGACCTCGTGTTGAGTTTCAAAGTTTAAACCACTTTAAATGTGATCTGCAGCTCCACGTCTTTCTGGTCTGATATGTTAATTCTTAACCCATCATTTTATACAGTTCATTTAGAAGGGCGGTTCCACCAGGCTGACACGCTCTCTGACATCACTCAGGGGGCGGTGACTACTTACTTGTACAAAGTTACAGAAACAATTTCCTCTTATAATTTCTAAAATCACACCCCTCTCTTAACAAAAAGACATGTTCATCCTTTTTCATATTTCAAGCACAACTCATCGGATGGACAATTCACATATAGTGTGTATACATTTTTAAGGACATCACAAAATAACAACCAAACTGACATCAGTGTTCTTTTAGGTCACCTCTGCCCATTCCCCACATTCTATGTTAGAAATATTGTTCCAGTATTCACTTTAGAACGTGATAGAGTTTAGGCAGGAAAAGGTCTGTGTAGACAAAGGCACATTCCTTGGGTGATTTTGGAGAGGGAGATAGCTGAATGTTCTGTCCTTGATTTACACCAGGGCGTGAGCTGTCAACCCCCCCACCAGACTTGTTAATGTGTGAAAGTTAAATATTTAAAAAATATATATTTTGAATTTCGCGCCCTGCACTTGAGCTGGCTGTTGTCATAAGTGTACCGACGTCGGGCTTGCAGCCATAAGAAGTTATGTGTTTCCTTTATTTTTTTGAGCAGTGTATATTCACGTTACCAAATAACTGACTGGAATTTTCGTCTACAGTACCCTATACGGATAGCACCAAGGTGTAGCCGGAGCACAGCTATTTTACTCCTCTGGGTACATTGACTTCATTACAAAACGTAGGAGGCTCATGATTCTCACCCCTTCTATAGACTTACAGAGCAATTATGACGACTTCGGGAGGACGTCCTCCAACCTATCAGAGCTCTTGCAGTATGAAGTAACACATTGTTCATTCAATCAAAGGATCAGAGAATGAACCTAGTACTGAAAGCATTTAAGCTACAGCTAGCTAGCACTGCAGTATATAAAGTGTGAGGAGCAGATGACTCAAAGAGAGAGAAAGACAATAGTAGAACAGTTTTGAACAAATTAATTTCTTTAAAAAAGTAAGGAGAAACAGAGATAGAGGGACAGAGAGCTTGCTGTATTTTCTTGTATTTATATTTTTGTTAATTTACTTACTTAGCTAATGCAGTTAATTTAGCCTACTTAACAACCTGACTCAAATAGAGAGGAACGCTGTATATGTTAACTAGCTGGCTAAGGCTATCCAACACAGCAACTCTTTCAAATCAAGGTAAGCTTTAGATTTGATTAATGTATTGCCACCGGGGCCCGCTGTTGTAACTGCTAAACTGCTTGCTCAAATCAAATCAAAGTGTATTGGTCGCGTACACAGTTTAGCAGATGTTGTAGCGGGTGCAGAGAAATGATTATGTTACTAGCTCCTAACAATGTAGTAAAATGTCAAACAATTGTAATGCGAATTCTTATGTTTGCTTTTCTTATAACTAATTTCTGTGTTCTATTTATGTGCTGTTCTATAACCAATCTATGTGTTCATGTAAGTGGCTGACTGTACAAATCCTCACTTATCAGTAGCTGCAATTTTTTTAAATTCCTTATAGAAAGCAAACCAGGCTGCATCATTTTCTTTTCTTTTTTAATTTTTTCTACGGATAGCCAGGGGCACGCTCCAACACTCAGACATAATTTACAAATGAAGCATGTGTTTAGTAAGTCCGCCAGATCAGAGGCAGTAGGGCTAACCAGGGATGTTCTCTTGATAAGTGTGTGAATTAGACAATTGTTCTGTACTGCTAACCATTCAAAATGTAACGAGTACTTTTGGTTGTCAGGGAAAATATGAGGTAAAAGTACATAACATTGACACCAATACTCCAAACTGAGAGAATTAAAATAGAATCTGGGGAAAGGGAAGATCATCGTGCATATTGACTTTGCAGAGAACTGCCTGTGTAAATACAGCAGTGAAATCCAGGCAGTTCACGTTGGTAAATCTCACAAGCAGGTGACCATCCACACCAGTGTTGGATATATCACAAATTATACAGTTTCCCTTTGCTCACCGAGCTCTTCTATGCGGCATGAACCCTCTGCTATCTGGACCCATTTCTCCAAACAACTGGCCTACTTCCTTGAGCTCAGCCCATCGGCAACTGCTGTACACTTTGTGAGTGATGGGCCCACAATCCAGTATAGCTCAAAAAAATAATTTGGACTATCTCTCCACCCTTCCCTTTGAAATGGGCTTCCAGAGAGTCACACGGAATTTCTTAGAAGCTGACATGAAAAAGGCCCAGCTGATGGTTTAGGATCAACTGTGAAACGAAGAGCAGATGGTATTGAGGCACAAGGAAATTACCTCTCAAATGGAAGAACTGTATTTGTGGAACTGTCAAAAGATCAGTCAGCTATCAAACTCTTATATATATCAGAGCAGTAGATAGAGAACATGGAGGCCCTCCTACTGGATCACCTGAAGACAATCCGTGGGACAATGAAGATACACCAGGTAATAGGTGTGGGTTATTTTATGTTGAATCTCACATTTGTTATACAAAAATATTATGACTACGCTATGCATCATTAGATTATGCTATCAATACATATTTCTAATGTGCATAATTAGAATTTCCTGTGTTTCCGGATCATCACTGATAGTCCAGGAGGGATAGTCCACTGTACTCGCACCCTACCATGCCCTTGTCTGTGCATTATGCCCTGAATCTATCCTACCACGCCCAGAAGTCTGCTCCTTATACTCTCTGTTCCGAAAACACTAGACGACCAGTTATTATAGCCTTTAGTCGTGACCTTATCCTACTCGTCCTCTGTTCCTCTGGTGATGAGAGGTTAACCCATGCCCTGTGTGTCCCCAGGTGCTCTCTTTGTTTACTTCTGTAACCGGAAAAGCCTTGGGTTCATGCATGTTAACATCAGAAGCCTCCTGTAACGGCTTTCTTCCTGGGATGAAGGAGAGGACCAAAATGCAGCGCAGTTAGTGTTCAACATGTTTAATTTAACGAACTGTGAACACTTACAACAATACAAAACAACAAACGTGAAAACCGAGACAGTCCTATCTGGTGCAGAACACAAACACAGAGACAGGAAACAACCACCCACAATCCCCAACACAAAACAAGCCACCTATATATGATTCTCAATCAGGGACAACGATTGACAGCTGCCTCTGATTGAGAACCATATTAGGCTGAACACAGAAACAGACAAACTAGACACACAACATAGAATGCCCACCCCAACTCACGCCCTGACCATACTAAACAAATACAAAAACAAGGGAATACAGGTCAGGAACGTGACACCTCCTCCCTAAGATTGCTTTATTCAGTGCTTTTAGCACACTCCGCCAACCCCGATGTCCTAGCCGTGACTGAATCCTGGCTTAGGAAGGCCACCAACAATTCTGAAATTTTCATCCCCAATTACAACATTGTCTGTCAAGATAAAACTGCTAAAGGGGGCGGAGCTGCAATCTACTCTAGAGATACCCTGCAGAGTTCTGTCTTACTATCCGGGTCTATGCCCAAAAAGTTCGAGCTACTACTTTTAAAAATCCGTCTCTCCAGAAATAAGTTTCTCACTCTTGCCGCTTGCTATAGACCCCCATCAGTTCCCAGCTGTGCTCTGGACACCATATGTGAATTGATTGCCACCCATCTATCGTCAGAGTTCGTACTGTTAGGTGATCTAAACTGGGATATGCTTAACACCCCGGCCGTCCTACAATCTAAGCTAGATGCCCTCACTCTCACACAAATTATCAAGGAACCTACCAGGTAAATCCCCAAATCCGTAAACATTGGCACCCTCATAGATATCATCCTGACCAACTTGCCCTCTAAATACACTTCTGCTGTTTTCAACCAGGATCTAAGTGATCACTGCCTCATTGCCTGCGTCCATTATGGGTCCGCGGTCAAACGACCACCCCTCATCACTGTCAAAGACTCCCTAAACCACTTCTGCGAGCAGGCCTTTCTAATCGACCTGGCCCGTGTATCCTGGAAGGATATTGACCTCATCCCATCAGTAGAGGATGCCTGGTTGTTCTTCAAAAGTGTCTTCCTCACCATCTTAAATAAGCATGCCCCTTTCAAAAAATGTTGAACTAAGAACAGATATAGCCTTTGGTTCACTCCAGACTTGACTGCCCTTGACCAGCACAAAACATCCTGTGGCGCACAGCACTAACTCCGAATAGTCCCAGCGACATGGAACTTTTCAGGGAAGTCAGGAACCAATATACACAGTCAGTTAGAAAAGCAAAGGCTAGCTTTTCAAACAGAAATGTGCATCCTGTAGCACTAATTCCAAAAAGTTTTGGGACACTGTTAAGTCCATGGAGAATAAGAGCACCTCCTCTCAGTTGCCCACTGCACTGAGGCTAGGAAACACTGTCACCACCGATAAATCCACGATAATCGAGAATTTCAATAAGTATTTCTCTACGGCTGGCCACACACACATTTCTCTACGGCTAGACAATCTGGACCCTCTCTTCTTAAAATGATCCACCGCCATTGTCGCCACCCCTATTACTAGTCTGTTCAACCTCTCTTTCGTATCGTCTGAGATTCCTAAAGATTGGAAAGCGGCCGCGGTCATCCCCCTCTTCAAAGGGGGAGACACTCTAGACCCAAACTGTTACAGACCTATATCCAACCTGCCCTGCCTTTCTAAAGTCTTCGAAAGCCAAGTGAACAAAGAGATCACAGACCATCTCGAATTCCACCGTACCTTCTCCGCTATGCAATCCGGTTTCCGAGCTGGTCACGGGTGCACCTCAGCCACGCTCAAGGTCCTAAACGATATCATAACCACCATCGATAAAAAAAGTACTGTGCAGCCGTCTTCATCGACCTGGCCATGGCTTTCGACGCTGTCAATCATCGCATTCTTATCGGCAGACTCAACAGCCTTGGTTTCTCTAATGTCTGCCTCGCCTGGTTCACTAACTACTTCTCAGATAGAGTTCAGTGTGTCAAATCGGAGGGCCTGTTGTCTGGACCTCTGGCAGTCTCTATGGGGTTCCACAGGGTTCAATTCTCGGGCCGACTCTTTTCTCTGTATATATTAATGATGTCGCTCTTGCTGCTGGTGATTCTTTGATCCAGCTCTACGCAGCCGACACCATTCTGTATACATCTGGCCCTTCTTTGGACACTGTGCTACCAAACATCCAAACGAGCTTCAATGCCATACAACACTCCTTCCGTGGCCTCCAACTGCTCTTAAACGCTAGTAAAACTAAATGCATGCTCTAAAACCGATCGCTGCCCGCACCCACCCACCCGCCTAGCATCGTTACTCTGGATATGTGGACAACTAATATGTGAACAACTATAAATACCTAGGTGTCTGGCTAGACTGTAACCTCTCCTTCCAGACTCACATTAAGCATCTCCAATACAAAATTAAATCTAGAATTGGCTTCCGATTTCACAACAAAGCATCCTTCACTCATGCTGCCAAACATATCCCCGTAAAACTGACTACCCTTGATTTCGGCAATGTCACTAACAAAATGGCTTCCAACACTCTACTCAGCAAATTGGAAGCAGTCTATCACAGTGCCATCCTTTTTGTCACCAAAGCCCCATATACTACCCGCCATTGCGACCTGTATTCTCTCGTTGGCTGATCCTTGCTACATATTGTTCGCCAAACCCACTGGCTCCAGGTCATCTATAAGTCTTTGCTAGGTAAAGCTCCACCTTATCTCAGCTCACTGGTTTACCATAGCAACACCCACCAGTAGCACACAGGTATATTTCACTGGTCATCCCCAAAGCCAACACATCTTTTGGCTGCCTTTCCTTCCAGTTCTCTGCTGCCAATGACTGGAACGAAATGCAAAAATCACTGCAGTTGGAGACTTATATCTCCCTCACTAACTTCAAGCATCGGCTGTCAGAGCAGCTTACCGATCGCTGCAGCTGTACACAGCCCATCTGTAAATATCTCTGTACCAACCAACTACCTACCTCCTCCACATATTTTTTTTTGTTTTTTTTCTGCTCTTTTGCACACCAGTATTTCTACTTGCACATCGTCATCTGCACATCTATCACTCCAGTGTCAATTGCTAAATTGTAATTACTCCGCCACTATGGCCTATTTACTGTCTTACCTCCTTACTTCATTTGCACACACTGTATACAGATTTTCTATTGTGTCATTGACTGTACGTTTGTTTATCCCATGCGTAACTCTGTGTTGTTGTTTTGTCGCAGTGCTTTGCTTTATCTTGGCCAGCTCACAGTTCTAAATGAGAACTTGTTCTCAACTGGCCAACCTGGTTAATTAAAGGTGAAATAAAATATAATTATTTTAAAAAAAATAACTTGGAGGATACTCAGTTGCTTCTGTTCCTGTGACTCTGGTTAAAAAAATATAGGCAGCCCGAGATGGAAAATCCAACACATCTCACAGCACCTTCCAGCCCATTGAAGATCTTAGAGAGAAGCAGTGATCGGAAAGTGGTGTGTGGTGGTGTATGATTAGGACGTTTACCCTGGCATCGTGCAATACGTTATCACAGAGAGTGGTGCTCTTGTGAAAACCAAGAGTCGCTTCAGCTTCAACTTTTTTTTTATCGTCAATGACAGACGAAAACGACATTGACCAGACCACAGCATGTGCTTGGACTTGTCCACATGGAGCTGGATGCCTTAGTCTGGGAGGAACTTAGCTCTATTTCTAAGCCTTATATACCCTTGGAAACTCACTATACAGTACATGCAAAGCAGGACATAAAATCATACATTAAATAAAAAATGTGCAGCTCTCAATTAACTCTTCCTATAATATACAGTAATATAATATACAGTGACAGAGCCTCTCAAGCTCTGTCAGATTTAATGTGGAGAGTCGGTGCACAGCTAATTTCAGGTCTCTCGGGATCAAGTCCATGCTCTGGCTGGGCCACTCAAGGACATTCAGAGACTTGTCCCGAAGCCACTCTTGCATTGTCTTGGCTGTGTGCTTAGGGTCGTTGTCCTGTTGGAAGGGGAACCTTCGCCCCCCAGTCTGAAGTCCTGAGTGCCCTGGAGCAGGATCTCAACAAGGATCTCTGTGTACTTTGCTCCTGACTAGTCTCTCAGTCTCTGCCGCTGAAAAACATCCCCACAGCATGATGCTGCACCAACCTGCTACACCGTAAGGATGGTACCAGGTTTCCTCTAGATGTGATGCTTCAGGCCAAATAGTTCAATCTTGTTTTCATCAGACCAAATAATCTTTTTTCTCATGGTCTGAGAGTCCTTTAGGTGTCATGTGCCTTTTACAGAGAGGTGGCTTCTGTCTGGCCACTCTACCATAAAGGCATGATTGGTGAAGTGTTGCAGAGATGGTTGCTCTGGAGCTCTGTCAGAGTGACTATCGGGTTCTGTTTTCGCTTTCTCACTGTGGGGTATTAATGAGGATTAAAAAATATATATATTTTAGAATAAGGCTGTAACGTAACAAAATGTGGGAATAGTGTATAGGTGCTAGAAGTTCTATTTGTTGCATTTAAGTTTAGTCAATGATAAAAAATTATTTTGAAATTTGAAAAGAAGCTAGTTTCAGTGTTCTGGATTCTTAATTTATTAATTAAATGTTTTACAAGACTGACACCATATCCAGAGTACCTGGTGTTCAGTAAGACGCCTGAGCCTGACCCAGATGAGCACATTGTCTGTCCATGTTGAGTCTGACTTCAACACGGCCCCCTACAAACATAGGAAACATGAGCCTTTGACTGTCAGCACAAAAAAAAAGCTTTTGAGAAGTGGCATGTGAATGGAATCGACAAATGTACAAACACAAAACAGATAGGACTGAGAGATGAGATTGGTGTAGTCATTCAGTAAACTAAAGCTCTGTGTATTTATTGGGCCTAAAGCAGGGCAGCAGTGAAAAGGCAGTGATTAGATGGCTTATAAACACTTACCGTTATGCAACTAGGTACTGCAACACCATGTTAACATTTAGCTTATTATGATTCTATTTCAAGATCGAGGGATTTTTGATGTCATATTTTTGGCACCATCATTTCAGAGGAATTATCTAATACAAGTGAGGAGTGAGAGTAGTGCTGTTAAGTGAGTGAGTGGGCTGAGAGAGCACTGAGAGAGCACTGAGAGTGTGTGTGTGTGTGTGTGTGTGTGTGTGTGTGTGTGTGTGTGTGTGTGTGTGTGTGTGTGTGTGTGTGTGTGTGTGTGTGTGTGTGTCTGTGTGTCTGTGTGTCTGTGTGTCTGTGTGTCTGTGTGTCTGTGTGTGTGTCTGAAAACAACAGGCTAAATCCACTAAGCACATTTGATTCCTTGGGTGTTGTCGGAACATATATTTTTGGTTTCACATTGGTTGTGGGAACAAGGCCATACTTTTCCTGACCAGTAAAACTGAAAATGTTGGCCTAAAACATTTAATTTTAGGTTGCGGTGAGGTTCTGAAAATGTTTTACTTTGGTTCCCTGAAGGTTTTCCTGGGAGGTTTTATTAACGCTCTGATGGGTTATTTGGATTTGTTTTTAATAAAGACTTAATAGCACTACTAGGTTATTTTGGGTTACAGTTTTGTTTTTACTGCAAATACAGATACAGTAGGACACATTGAAATGTATTTCCTGAAGCATTAAACATGCAAACACATTTTTATTTATTTATTGTGAAACAGAATCAGTGAGATTCTAACCTATAATCTTCTGTCCTCTATCCATGGAATTAGTCCACTAAGACAGCAAGGTGGCCAACACACCTGAACACACTGATGGATGTGGCCAACACACCTGAACACACTTAACAAGAAGATAGAGAGAGTTTTGTTGATGCTGAGAATGAAATGCATGCTTTTAAGTAGCATTCTTTTAATATTCTCTGAACGTTACTAAAGTTTTGTTGTGGTTGTGTGGAAATGTTAAAGTGATAAAGCTGGTATTTGGATGATTGGCATGGGTGTTGGCACGGGTGTTGTTAGGCCCGAGACAAAGTCGACCCATGTCAATATATCCTCCAAACACCGGCTTCGAGGGCATTATAACTTTTATACAATGGGTGGCCAACATATTCAAAAATGTATTTAGATATTTTCATAAAAAACGTTATTTTTATGAATTTTTCACACTATTTAATCTTTCCACAAGATATAGTCCCGACACAAATCTAAGGTTGCTACCCAAGCCAGCTGGTCTTTCGTTTCTATCTGTTCTGTTTGCCAGAGACGCAACCCATTTGTTTAGTCTTTTTTTTCTGTGCCCCCAGTCGTTCATTCTAAATGTTCTCTTGCCATACTGGCTGGCGACGTTCTTATCCCTTGCTTGCCAGCTAACCAGCTATGGTTAACGTACAGTCACATCAAACAGTGCAGCCAGAATAACAACAAAGCAGCTGCATTTGCATTTGTTTAAGCTGTTTTCTAGTGACATTTATTTGGATACATCCATAACAATGAGCTAACAAGGCGCAATTTCACCTGGCATAGAAAATGTGCTCTCTCTCAGGAAACTGTTGTTCAGAGGAGCTCGCCAACAATACAGCTAACACAATCCCTTCAACCTGAAGCTGGAAAGACTGCAAAATAGCTGCACTTCATTTAGTTTCACCTGTTTTCTTTTGATATTTCTTTGTACCATTATGTACAATTGTGTACCAGTTGGTGTGACTGCAATGTTAATTCTCTTGAGAGGAATTTTGCTCTTCACCATCAGCTCTGGGCTGAGGGGTAGCTCATGTACTTTCATAATGTACTTTCATAATGAGAAGGATCTATCACTAAAACCATTCAAATGTTTTTACAGAACTGCAAGAAAACCAGAATCTGGTGGAAGAGGTCGACTGTTCACCCCAGAGCAGGAGACCCATATTGTCAATATGATCATTGAAAATAACCGCATCAGACTCAGAGAACTGCAGGACCACACAATGGCAGATAATACCATATTCCAAAACGTCAACAGAGTGAGTCTCTCTACACTGTCTCGTCTACTGAAACACAATAGAATTAGGATGAAGCAGCTGTACAGAGCCCCTTTCGAAAGAAACTCAGACCGTGTAAAACAACTGAGATATGAATATGTGCAGGTAAACTATACTATCATTGGTAATGGATCTGGAAGTGTATGGTCCTACATCATATTGACTGATCCCTGTCTTTTCCGACTGTGCTACATTGTTTTGTATTGTCTCTTTCAGGGAGTCATGGTCCCAGGACAACGTGGTGGCAACATAAAAATGTGTGTGGCTATTAGTCAAAACGGCATCCTTCACCATCATGCAATCCTAGGCCCAAAAAACACTGCTCACATGATCACATTTCTGGACACCTCCACAACAGGCTAATCCCTAACGACCAGTGGCCAGAGCAGTCCAGGAACGTTACGATCTGGGGTAATGTTAGTTTCCACCGGGCTGCTGTGGTCGCACTCAGTCTCCACCCATACTCTCCGTTCTTGAATCCTATTGAAGAATTCTTCTCGGCGTGGCGTCGGAAGGTGTATGATCGCCAGCCCCACCAACCCCTTCTACAGGCAATGGCGGAGGCATGTGGAGACATGGATCAGGGGCCATGCCAGGAATGCCTACGGCACTCCAGGCGATACTTTCCACGCAGCATAGCTCAAGACAACATCGCATGTGATGTGGATGAAGTCTTCTGGCCAGACCCACAAAGAAGGTGAGATGTTGCCAACTTTTTTTTGTTCCATTTTTTTTCAAGCACAAATGTTTTTGTTTTCTTCTACTGCGCTTTTGTTGTTTGAAGAGTGTTAGAACATTTTGAGACGGCTCTGGACGCTCATGGCTGGCTGACGGCTCTGGCATATCCTGTCTGGTTGGCGGCTCTGGCAGATCCTGTCTGGTTGGCGGCTCTGGCAGATCCTGACTGACGAATGTCTCTAGCGGCTCCTGACTGACATCCGTCTCCCCAGCGCCGTCTGAGCCATCCGTCTCCCCAGCGCCGTCTGAGCCATCCGTCTGTCCCGAGCCATTAGAGCCGCCCGTCTGTCCAGAGCCGTCAGAGCCGTTAGTCAGTCAGGAGCCGCTAGAGCCATTCGTCAGTCAGGATCTGCCAGAGCCGCCAACCAGACAGGATCTGCCAGAGCCGCCAACCAGACAGGATCTGCCAGAGCCGTCAGCCAGCCATGAGCGTCCAGAGCCGTCAGCCAGCCATGAGCGTCCAGAGCCGTCAGCCAGCCATGAGCGTCCAGAGCCGTCAGCCAGCCATGAGCTACCCCTCAGCCCAGAGCTGCCACTACTCCTGAACTGCCCCTCAGTCCAGAGCTGTCTCTCTGTCCGGAGCTGCCCTTCAGTCCGGAGTTGCCCCTCTGTCCTGAGCTATCCCTCTGTCCTGAGCTACCTCTCTGTCCTGAGCTACCTCGTCCCGGAGCTGTCCTTTATCTTGGTGTTGCCCCTTAACCTAAGTGGGTGTATAATGAGGGTGGTCATTCTGAGGGAGAGACGTAAGCTGGGATTGACTATGGTGGGGTGGGGACCTCGCCCTGAGCCTGAGCCACCACCGTGGTCAGATGCCCACCCAGACCCTCCCCTAGACTTTGTGCTGGTGCGCCCGGAGTTCGCACCTTAAGGGGGGGGGCTATGTCACGCCCTGGCCTTAGTATTCTTTGTTTTCTTTATTATTTTAGTTAGGTCAGGGTGTGACATGGGTATTTATGTGGTTTTTGTAGTGTCCAGGGTGATTGTAAGGTTTAGGGGGTTTATTTAGAGTAGTTGGGTTTATGTTTAGTATAGTTGTCTAGCTGTGTCTATGTTGTGTGTAGTTGTCTAGGAAAGTCCATGGTTGCCTGAATGGGTTCCCAATTAGAGACAGCTGGTTTCTGTTGTCTCTGATTGGGAGCCATATTTAAGGTAGCCATAGGCTTTAGTTTGTTGTGGGGAATTGTCTATGTTGAACGTTTGTAGCCTGTGTGTGTGCACTACGTTTATAGCTTCACGGTCGTTTGTTGTTTTGATAGTTTGTAAGTGTTTTGTTTCGTTTTGCCTTCGTCTATAATAAAAGAAGATGGCTTATTTTCCACATGCTGCGTTTTGGTCCATCTCTCTCCCACACGATCGTGACAAGGTGTCTGAATACATTTGCAAGGCACTGTATATTCCAACAAGCATTTGTTGAAATATAAATTTCTCCATCTGAAAAATAATAATATTTTTGTCTCTTTCTCTGAACATTTCCTCCAGTCTGATGTGTGAACAGAGGGCACTACAGGGGTCACTTCTCTCCGTACTTGTCTGTGTGAGCTTGTCATTGATGAGTTACATGTCTCCAATCATTAATCACATCCAATTACATTCTGGCCCTCGAACCCGTCCTGGCCCTCTTATGTCTCAGACACGTTGCTGTGCCCCTGCCACCCTCCCCCTCCCCCTGGCCTCCAGCCAGGCAGGTTGATGGGCTGTTTGCACTGTGCCCCTGCGGTTAACCCAATAACAGGGTCTGGGGCTTGCTGAGCCCTGCACCTGGAAACCCGTGCTCAGAGACAGAGAGCTTAATCAACACCAAGGCAGGCACAAAGTTATTTTTGTCTTCTCTCCACCTTTCATCCGTTTAGCTACAGTATTGTCAGTCTGGTCCCGGTCTTTCAGAGACCTATAAACCAGGGGGCTGCCACAGATGGGGCTAAACACACCCCTACCCTTACCCCTACCAACCCCTTACTGCCTCTGAACCCTATCCGGCATCTGCTAAACTCACAATGCAATGGACACCAGCCCCCCCAATGATGCCCAGTGACGCAGAGATGGCCAGTTTTTATGTTACATGTATTTGAAATACGTATTTCAATTACTTCTGAGTAATTTGTCATTTGTATTACGTGGGCTGAACTACACGCTAATATATTTGTAAAAAGATACTTTACTTTACTCTTTTTTTTATAGTGGTTGGCCCTATTGTGGCCCTCTTTCACCCTGCATTGGTATCAGAAGTCGGATGGTACTTTATCGTGATAAGAGCATCTGCTAAAAATAATAAAACATATTTTTTATTTCACCTCAAGGTAGGCCAGTTGAGAACATGTTCTCATTTACAACTGCGACCTGGCCAAGATAAAGCAAAGCAGTGCGACACAAACAACAACACCTAGTTACACATGGAATAAACAAACGTACAGTCAATAACACAATAGAAAAAATCTATATACAGTGTGTGCAAATGAGGTATGATCAGGGAGGTAGTGCAATAAATAGGCCGTAGTGGCGAAGTAATTGCAATTTAGCAATTAAACACTGGAGTGATAGATGTGCAGAAGATGACTGTGCAAGTAGAGATACTGGTGTGCAAAGGAGCAAAAAAAATAATGACAATATGGGGATGCGGGAGATGGGTGGGCTATTTACAGATGGGCTATGTACAGGTGCAATGATCTGTGAGCTGCTCTGACACTGATGTTTAAAGTTAGAGGGAGATTTGAGTCTTCAGTGATTTTTGCAATTCTTTCCAGTCATTGGCAGCAGAGAACTGGAAGGAAAGGCGGCAAAAGGAGGTGTTGGCTTTGGGGATAACCAGTGAGATATACCTGCTGGAGCGCGTGCTATGTGTGGGTGTTGCCATGGTGACTAGTGAGCTGACATAAGGAGGAGCTTTACCTAGGGGGAGACTCGTCGAGGCCTGGTAACAGATGGAGTGTACATCACGAGGCGGTGGCTCCATCTGCTGGACGTGCCAGGTCTCGACGGGCTCTCCGGACAGAACTAATTGGGGCAGATTGGGGGCTGGTGAGTAATCAAGGGCAGATTGCTCACCAGCTGTGCGAGGTCCATAAAGCTGCCAGAAGGGCAGCACACACGAAGAGGACTAGGGAAAATGAGCTGACTTCCATGTGGTTGAATACGCTAAGCCGAGGGAGTTGAGTTTGTGTGCCCGACAGGAAGCCCAGGAGAAGGTATCCCGGAGAGGGTCTCACGGGGGAGACCTTTTCTTTTTGATTTATTATTTAATAAACTCCCTTGAAACCGAGCTAATCATACTCTGTCCGTGTCTGATCTAGGTAAACGTCTTCATACAAACCCCCTGGTCTGCCACACTAGCAAAGACTTATAGATGACCTTGAGCCAGTGGGTTTGGTGACGAATATGTAGCGAGGGCCAGCCAACGAGAGCTTACAGGTCACAGTGGTGGGTAGTTTATGGGGCTTTGGTGACAAAACGGATGGCACCGTGATAGACTGCATCCAATTTGCTAGAGTAGAGTTTTGGAGGCTATTTTGTAAATGACATCGCCGAAGTCAAGGATTGGTAGGATGGTCAGTTTTACGAGGGTATGTTTGGCAGCATGAGTGAAGGATGCTTTGTTGCGAAATCGGAAGCCGATTCTAGATGTAATTTTGTATTGGAGATGCTTAATGTGAGTCTGGAATGAGAGGTTACAGTCTAACCAGACACCTAGGTGTTTGTAATTGTCCACATCTTCTGTCAGAACCGGCCAGAGTAGTGATGCTGCGATCGGTTGAAGAGCATGCATTTAGTTTAACTTGAATTTAAGAGCAGTTGGAGGCCACGGAAGGAGAGTTGTATGGCAAATGAACTAAATATAAATGTATACGTAAAAATGAACAGTTGCGAAGCATGCTAAGCATTATTCTAATGAGCTCATCCCCAAAACAAGCCCAATCACAATACCCAGTGTGCTTTGCAGTTCATTTTGGTATGTCTATTTTCACACGTTTACATTTTGGTCATTTAACAGACACTCTTATCCAGAGTGACTTACAGTCAGTTCATTCAACTAAGATAGATAAACCACAACATATCACAGCAAGTAAAACGTTTCTGTAACCGTTACTGACAATGTTGTTGCTGTTTGGGCCGGCTACTTGCTTGTATACGAAATACATGTGTTTTAATGAAATACATTTCGAAATACAAGTGTTTTGTAGTTTATTTTGATACATTGATCTTTATGGTATTTTGTCATTTACAATTACTGTGTCCATCCCCTAACTCAGAGGATTGGCACACTAATGCATGGATGTGTGTGTGTGTGTGTGTTTCACTATAACACAAAGACTGCAGTCAAGTCCATTTTAAGAGCAAGTCCTAAAATCATAAGGTCACACAATAAGCATCAACTATAATATTGTAACATAAGCACACAGACGCACCTCTAGCCTTTTCGGGGCCCTAAGCGAGATTTGGTTGGCTCCCCTCCTCCCTCCCCTGCCTCGCAGTGGATACTTTTAAATTCAACGTCCTGCTTTTCTACACATTTTGCCATGGGATGTAGAGGAAATGTTGCAGTTTTAAAAACGAGTCATTTTGCCACTGCCTGAGATGACACACATTTGCTCTGAACAGTGGGACCGAGAATTAAAATAGGGGAGCCAGCCAGCGTGTGAGGTGTGGTGTTTCCCTAGCCCTCGCCACCGACATGCATGAATTAACACAGAGACACACAGACTTCAATGTGTCCCACAAAGAGAGGAGAGACAAGTACCCCCATCTGCTCACAGTAGGAGCACAGCAAGGCCTCAACACAAAGAGATACAGTTGGGAGAGTGATCTATAGATAAACTATACATACTGTGGTCTATTAGTGGCTCAACCATTTAACTGATTATAACATTTTGCTGCAGTGATTATGGTTGGCATTTGGAGTTTGAGTGGTCTCTAGCTCTATGTCAAAGTGATGTAGGGGTCTCACACGAGATGAATTCAAGAGACTGGGTGAAATCAACTGTCAGGATGTACTACAGTATATGCCATTTAGCAGACACTTTTATCCAAAGCAACTTATAGTCATATGTATTTACATATTTGTGTATGGGTGTCTCAAGCAGGGACTAACCACTTAATAGATCATTGAATCTGCATTACATGCATTGGTTCACTTTAAATAAACATTGATTTGCACAGTTACATTTTAAAAATGTTGGATTGTTTGGATGACCAAACTGCTGAGTTACAGGCATTGTTTCACTTAGTTGGGTTGTTTTCTTCTAAAAAGAGCAAGGTTGGGTTGTTGATGCTGGGTTATTGATGCTGGGTTATTGAGCTATGACCCAGCGAATTAAATTAGAAGACTGGATGCATTGCTTAGTAGGGGCGTGGCTTTCAGGTAGTTCTTGTTGGACACCCGTGAGAGTAAATGTCATTCAGGTTCATCTGTTCTGTTGTATTGTTATCACATGTTAAGGTTGAAAACGGACACTTTTGTAGCTTTAATGAGTCTTCCCCCGGTGTATGAGTTCTTCAAGATGTACGTGCAGTGTACATACTTAAAAATAACAGGAATGCCATTTACTCTCACAGGTGGCCCTTGTTTATTTTCAAGGTGAGGTAAAGTCATCTGAGTCTTCCTGTTTCCTCTCTGTGTGACTGACTAAACTGTAACTGTTCATACCGAGTAACATAACATAACATAATAAAGTGGGTGCTTTTACTTGCCCTAATTCACACACAGTTCTGTTCAAAGACACATCGGCGGCTCGGGGGTTCAAACTCACAATCTTTCGATTATTTACCCAACGCTCTAACCGCTAAGCTACCTGCCACCCCAGGGTAGAAGAGAGACACTCAGCCAAGCCTCACAATACGAAGAAGAAACTGTCAGAGGGTAAGGAAGGACTTGGGTAGTGGCTAACTGGCTGACAACTGGCTGACATACGCCAGCAAACAGGACCCAAATCTGGGCATCTGCTTAGCATATGAATAGATTAGAGTGGGATGACGAATATGTGGGGCTATTCCACGCCGGCGGGAGCAGAAAATATTTTTCTCAGATTGTTCTATCAATTCTCACATAAGGGCACTACACAGTCTACGCAATAACGGAAGCTCCGTTATATACAGTTATATACAGTGTATACAGCGAAATAACCGGATGTTTGAAATGCTTTTTGCATTTGTATTACAAACTATTTTTGGGGGAAAATCCTGATGAAAGTGGTCATTTTAGGCGTCCTCTAAGACCTTATGATCTCTGCACCGTACATGATACAGACAACATATTGGTGTCATTATACTCCTTATAGTGTGCTCTAACCTATGGAGTTTGTCTAGATTCTGAAATACACATTTTCACACATTAATTTATTCAACATTAAAACCTGTTTGGGCTGCAAGCTGAATATTGAAAAAACTGGAAAATGTGTGCACATTTTCAAACGGCCTCCTAAGAAACTTTTTATTTTCCAATATGCATATATTTACTACTGTTGGATAGATAACAGTCTATAGTTTCTAAAAAGGTTTGAATTGTTTCTCTAAGTCGAACAGAAATATTTTTACAGCCATTTTCCCAGCCGAATTGAGATTTCCAAAATGCAATGTGTCTCTTTAAGACCTTCTCTATAAAAGGCCCTTTGACTTGGGACCGTAGGGACACGTCACACGCCTTCGTCAGGCTGTAATGCGGAAGTGAGAATTGAAAGGAGTTGAATATCTCGTCCATGGACTGAATAACACACCTTCTTGTGAGACCTGCGCAGTTAAAAAAAAATTCCGGACGCGAAGCATAATTTGGTCTCGGCTTCTGGAACAAGGTAAATAACGGTGAATATGATGTCTGACTACGATATTATTTGATACATGTCACAAAATCATCCTAAAGTATGTTTTTTCAATATACTTTAATTATATTATTGCAATTTATTCTGGACTTTAGATGTGATACGACGGAAGAATTTTTTGAAGAAACGCTGTGTAGCGCCGCAATGCTATTGTGCATGCTAACCAAAGAGGGAAATAATTCATTCTGGAACCCAACTAAAGACTCTACTGGACATTGGACCCCGTTACAACATTCTGATGGAATATCAACAAAGATAAGACCCAATTTGGGATGCTTTTTCATATATCTGTTGAGCTGTGCTGTGCTAAGTGGGCTAACTGTGCTAGGCTAGCGCTTGACCAATGCTAGTGCTGACTTATGCTAGCTTATGTTGTTAGCTAATATAACGATATATTGTGTTTTCGCTGTAAAACACTTCAAAAATCGGAAATGTTGGCTTTATTCACACGATATCTGTCTTTCATTAGTTATCCACCATATGTTTTTCTGAAATGTTTTATGAGGTGTAATTAGTAGCCGACGTTGGTGTATGTATTTTCTCTGGCTACTCCCGTCTGGATTCAGACTCTAGCTATGTGTTAGCATTTTTGGGTAGCATCAATGTAAAACTGATTTATAGCTAAAATATGCACTTTTTATGAACAAAACATAGATTTATTGTGTAACATGTTATATGACTGTCATCTGAGGTAGTTTTTTCTGGGCTCTTTAGGTTGGTTTTAGTTTATTTCGGTTGGCTTGTGCATGCTATTTGAACAATAATTCATACTTCATAATCATATCCATTCGTGTCTGTCCACTTTTGTATTTGGTGGTGAGCTAACATGTGGTGTTTTCTCTGTAAAACATTTAAAAAATCGGACATGTTGGCTGGATTGACAAGATGTTTATCTTTCAAATGCTGTATTGGACTTGTTAATGTGTAAAAGTTAAATATTTTTAAAAAATAGGTTTTGAATTTCGCGCCCTGCAGCTGTTGTCATTGTCGTACCGAATTCGGGCTTGCAGCCCAAACAGGTTAAAACTATTAATATGAAAATTTTAAAACAACCCTTTTTGATATGGGTCATTTTTAACATTGTTTGGAACCATGTATCCTTCAAACACATAACATTTCCTGAGAGGGCTCTCTAGTACTTTTAATGATATGACCCATTCTAGACATAGGCACTGACGTTATAGAACATTAACCAATCACAGCTTTCCTTTAGGATTACACATTCAGCAAATCACCAGCAAGGGGAGTTCCCTTTGAATCCATGTACTATTCACTGTGTTGGTGTTGCTCATAAAATGTATCAGAACTTCAGAATTAGCAGAGTCCACTCTGGAAATGTGATGTACTTGTAGAGTATATTGTTCCAAACAATATGTCTTAAAATGAACAAAATTCAAAAAGGGTAGTTTTGAGATATCCATATTATAATTTTTTTATGTTGAATAAATGAATGTGAAAATGTGTATTTCAGAATCTAGACATGCTCCATTTGTTAGAGCACACTATGAGGAGTATAATGGTACCACGATGTTGTGAGAATTGCCCGAAAAATCGGAGATACCCAAATATTTTACACTCCCGCTGGCGTGCAATCGCCCTGTGTTGCTTTGATGCTGTCATTAAGTGAGAGAGTGCAGATGAGCTCGTGGGAGGGCGGCTTGCGGTGTGACGGGGCTGACATTTGGGTTCACAGCAAGGGGTCCAACCAGCCCAGCATCTGGGTCTGCTCCGTCGCTCCAAAACCCCAGCATCACTCTGAAGACGTAAGCACTAAGCACAGCCCACGGCTAAATTTGACTCATTCAACACAGTAACTGAGCAGAAGAAAAGGGACTGCTAGTGGGGTGCCAGGAAGCAGAACATTCACTTATGACGACCTTTGATAGTTACATATCATTTGGTCTGAATAATGGGCGTGTGTATGTGCGTGTCCATGACCTACCGTGGACATTGTTCTACACAGTCCTCAGGGACAAAAACACATGACTAAATGGGAACCGGTCAATTGAGAAGAGAATAAATCACAGCCAAGGTGACTGACTGCTGGAACGGCTCCAAAATCAAACATGGAGGAAAAATTAAGTGGCGAGGCAATCACAAAGGTGCAACCAATTATATTATTTCTACTCTGATTGAGAGAAAAAAAATAGAACGCTTGATCGTCGTTCCCGGATTGACGGATAAACGTCAGTGTGATTAAGTGAAGTGTGCAAGATTTTCAATGACCTCGAACAACCCAGCAACACCACCAAGCCAAGGAGGTAGGTTGCAGAACAGTACAGACACTCAAACAAGCCGAGGGTGAGAAAGAATGAGAGCGGCAGCGAGAGACATTACAAGAAAGCCATTAGGAGAGACATCAGGGTCAGTACATTTCTCCCTGGTCCTATCTAGTCAGGGGAAATTGGCTCCAGTCCAGCTTCTAACAGTTAATATCCTGTGCATGTTTCTCACACCATAATTGGGTCTGCTATGCTCAGTGGAAAGGTGCTGTGGTGTCATTCTTCTTCTCAGGAGGACAGAGAACTCTGTCTTGAAATCCAAATCATACACAAATTCACATTTTGCATACTATACCTACGTATTGTACACACACAGAGCCGCAAACGCACATGAGCACACACAACACTACCACCACCAAATGTCACACGCAATTCGCTCCCCCCCCCCTCTATTTCATCAGTGTGATTCATATGCTAGAAGCCAATCGGAGAAACACTCCATCTCCAACGGCATTAACAACGCTGAACAGAGAGACGCTAGTGCAGTTTGAACTCTGATCTCTATCTGAATCATAGGACGACGAGAGTAAATGGAACGACAACAACACCTAGGATCACAATGCTTTTTAAACCTGCAGTTGTCTGAATAGGGTTTCGATTGCTATTCCTGATGCACAGTGTCTCGTGAGAACACCAGACAAGGGCCACAAAGAGGCATGACCCTCACCAGGTGACTCATACCAGGCTATGACCTGATACTATCAAAATACCTTTTCTTGCTTAATATTTCCACATTCCACTGTGACCATTCAC
This sequence comes from Salvelinus fontinalis, assembly GCF_029448725.1. Classification (NCBI taxonomy): domain Eukaryota; kingdom Metazoa; phylum Chordata; class Actinopteri; order Salmoniformes; family Salmonidae; genus Salvelinus; species Salvelinus fontinalis. The sequence goes on from NC_074695.1 coordinate 48,187,452, forward strand.
CTAAAACTACTGGGACTGCACTTAGGACTGCAGCCTTAGCCCTCACCAACAGAACAGCCCTAAGAAAGTATCCAGCGCTTGGCAGTTCCACAACAAAGAGAGGTGAAGATTTTTCACGTTGTCGACTCAGGGACTCGAATATATCAGCATGTATTGGGATAGTGATCCATGCAAAGCATCCCTGCCAATGCAAAGCTTAGAGAACAAGGGCACCTTCAGCTGCTTTAGCTTCAAGACGGGAACTTGGGTTAAATTCTAAACATCTTAAGCAAACATTTAATAATTTGAATAACCAAATGCTACGTGTGTGTGCGTTTGTGTGCGGTTATGTGTGTGTGAGAGGGAGGACTAAGCTCCATTTTATATTGCATGACAACAGCTCTCTCTGTTGGCAGCGATCTTCTAGTGATCTCACTGCAGGAATATGAGAGCTGGATCTCCAGACTACAAAATGAATGCAACTTTTACCCTACTTTGTAATTGGTTTAGTCAAATTCTAACTTAGATACATGCATACACTCTTAAAAAAAATGTGCTAAGTAGAACTATACAGGGTTCTTCTGTTTGTCCCCATAGGGGAACCCTTTTTGGTGCTGGGTAGAAATCCTTGCAGAGGGTTCTATCTAGAACCCTCTATGTATGGTTCTTCAAAGAACCCCCTGTATATGGTTCTACCTAGAACCCTCTATGAAGTGTTCTGCCTAGAACCCGTTTATCTTTGGAGGGTTCTTACTAGAACCCTTTATGAACGGTTCCACCAGTATTTCATAGCCTTTAAAATTGTATTATTTATGACAATACATTAAATATTTCATAAGGTCTTTCTTTGAGGGCTTAGTAAAACCCTAACACTGTGGTGCTAGGAATCTCCTGATTTACAGGCCACATCAGGCCTACAAGTCACCTTATTCTGGCTTGCAAAGTGATGTGTAATTCCTACTGGAACCCTGCCAGAGTTAGGATATCCAACATGTGGAATTGTTAATCACCAGCAACCTGTATTCAGAAAAACAGCCAGGGTAAGGAAGATTGAATTCTGAGACTTCTTCAATCATATAAACTGTAACAACCATCTCAGTAACTGGTTCAATAAATCTAACAAATTGGATTAGTTTATAAATCTGCATGTTATTTATCTTTGTGTAGCATAATATTTATCAACCAATCAATGTACATGCACAAACACAGATATTACAGTAAAACAAACACTTCAGGGTGTGACATGGGGGAAGTTTGTGTGTTTTTGTCTCGTCTAGGGTGTTTGTATTGTCTAGGGCAGGGGTGTCAAACTCATTCCACGGAGGGCCTAGTGTCTGCAGGTTTTTGTTTTTTCCTTTCAATAAAGCCCTAGACAATCAGGTGTGGGGAGTTCCTAACTAATTAGTGATGTTAATTCATCAATCAAGTATAAGGGAGGAGCGAAAACCCGCAGACACTCGGCCCCCCCGTGGAATGAGTTTGACACCTGTGGTCTAGGGAGTGTTTGTGGAGTTCATGGGGTTGTGTTCAGTGTAGGTGTTTAGGTAACTCCATGGTTGCCTAGATTGGTTCTCAATTAGAGACAGCTGTCTATCGTTGTCTCTGATTGGGAGCCATATTTTAGGCAGCCATAGGCATTAGGTAGGTTGTGGGTAATTGTGTATGTCTTGACGTTAGTTGCTTGTGTCTGCACTTTCGTTTGATAGCGTCACTGTTGTTTTGTCTAGGTTGTATTAGTGTTCGTTTCTTCTTCTATTAAAAAGAAGATGTATTTATATCACGCTGCGCCTTGGTCCTCTCTTTCACCTAACAACGATCGTGACACCCTATCCCCCTCAGCAAATAACTATTTTGGAACACTTTTTCTAAGAGTCTACTACTCTGGAAATGTGGACAGTAGCTGCCTCATACATCTCTGAACTGCTGGAGAGGGTGTACATGTGGGATAAAATTGCTTTCTTGATGATGCTATGTTTGTAATTAATCTTTTTATTTAACTTTTTATTTGTGGTGTTGGTTTGTTGTTATTTTAAATGTTTTTTTTAATATAGCCTTCATTTAACTAGTCAAGTCAGTTAAGAACAAATTATTATTTACAATGACAGCCTACCCCGGCCAAACCCTAACAGGGACGATGCTGGGCCAATTGTGCGCCGCCCTATGGGACACCCAATCAAGGCCTGTTGTGATACAGCCTGGAACTGAACCAGGTCTGTAGTGACCCTATCACTGAGATGCAGTGCTTTAGACCGCTCCTGTGTTGACTGAGGTTGGGGATTGGGCGGGGCCTCCAGGGGTATGTTTAGAATGGGGAATGGAGGCTAAACCCATGTCTTGACTTGTACTAGTTTCATCTACAGACGGTCTATCACAAGAACTATACCAGTGTTCATGTAGCTCAATCTAGGCTTGTATATGTCCGACAGTGTGACATACAGAGATGTGGCAGCCTGTGTTCTGGAATGTGCCATATGTTCTTTGTACTTGTCACAGTGTTCCTTCCTCGTTAGCGTCCACTCAGTGAGAGAGTTCTTGTGGGCAGGCTGAGAGAGCATCACACCTTGCCCACTGATCTGTCCTCTGGCACATATTCATCCCGATATGCAAATGAGGCGAACTGTCTGCCAGCATAGCAGTTCTGTATGAAGGGAAAAAAATATACATATCGTCCAAAGATCAGGTAGGTTTTACAACATTCAGCATGATCCATGAAAGTACGGTTCCATAAAAGGAACAAATAATGCATTACAGTAACAGCTTATTTTAATGTATTTAACCTTTATTTAACTAGGCAAGTCAGTTAAGAACAAATTCTTATTTACAATGGCAGCCTACCCCGGCCAAAACTGGAAGAAGCTGGGCCAATTGCGTGCCAACCTATGGAACTCCCAATCACAGCCGGATGTGATACAGCCTGGATTCAAACCAGGGGCCGTAGTAATACCTCTTGCACTGAGATGTAGTGCCTTAGACCGCCGCCGAAATCGGGAGCCATGATAAGCGCCTGTTATAGACCAGGATGACCCTGCATTTTAGAACACACAGGCATGCATAAGTGGACGACTTTTCCATCACATGTATCGGTCACAGTTCACTGTCCGATGCACTGATCTTAATACATCATTGTTATCTTATGTTTAGCGCAAAAATACACGTTGATACATTGTGCCATTGCAAAACAGCTCCCTTCCTTATCAACCTTTTTCCTCTGTATTACTTATCCTCCTTCTCCTGTTCACCATCAACAACTGAGGTGGATTGACCTTAATATCCAGTGATCTCCACCCTCAGCAGGCCCACTGTTCTTTCCCTTTCACTGCACACAGCTACATTGCCACACCGAGCCAGTCAGAGTCAGAGCACTAAAGCCCAGAGTGACGCCAGTGAATCACCATTCAGGGAGAGGACAGTGTGTCTCTTATGCCCTGGACTGATGACTGACGATCCCCATTGAGCAGAGTTATGGTCCTTGGTTTAGTCTAAAACCTTTTCAAGATGGTATTCATGGTGCCCTCTCAAAAGGGTAATCTATGGTTTGAATTCAATCGAAGACGGTCCTCAAGAGAAAAACATATTAAAAGTGTGATTGAGGCTCAGACGAAAAAATCTAATTTTCTCCAGACAAAGATGGTGGAGATGTCATTTTCTAACTAGCAAAATTGCATTTATATTAAAGGCATGGACACAATATCACAGTATTCATGAGATATTGTCATAAAGACAAGATAAGTCAAGGGTAGACAACGTTTTCAATTGCTCCCTGTTGCTTGGTCTGTCACAAAATCAGTTTCCGGCAAGTAAACCAGTTAACAAGTTATGAATACAGTTATAAATACTCAAGAGCGGAAGGGATCAAACCTGATGAGATATGAGATCATCATAAATGCCTCATGAAGTGAACATCAGCGACAACTGCTTGTCAAAGAACTGTACCTATGTGATGGAACAATAGATTCTCTTTTCCCATCACATAGGCAAAGCAAATACAGATTTTGATACAGTTGCAGAGGAGACGTTGAACCCTGACAATCCCCTGATTCACTGAATCATGAATGACAATTAGAAGGACTCTTATTTTATACAGATCAACAGACATTGTTTCCATATGGCCATACCCTTCAGTCTATTGAGGCCAGCAGCTCCAAGCCAGTGAAGTGGTAGACTGTGGGGCTTTTGTAGGACAAGGCCACCATGTCATGCTGCTCTGTTCTATTAAAGCAGCCTCTCCATACAAAATACCTGGTTTTAAGGCCTATTCATACAGCAGGTCTCTCTGAGGGTTTGCTGCACTCAGCTGATGGTTAACAAAATTAATGGCCCCCAAAAAGTGTGTGTGTGTGTGCATGCAAGTGTGTGATATGCACTTCTGATTGTGTGTGTGCGCGTGTGTGTGTGGCCACTATTTCCACTGCTGTGAGCCCAGTTCCCAGGACCCTCCTCACTTAGGCCCTTATTCAATCCAGCTTAAGCTTACTACAGCATGACCACATTACAACATAGCCACACAGTCTACACACAGCCTGCACACACAGCATACACTCAGCCTACACACACACAGCCTACACACAGCCTACACACACACACACAGCCTACACACAGCCTACACACACAGCCTACACACACATGAAAAAGAGCATGCTGAGATATCTCAAAGCATCTGTAGTCTACTCTATATACTACAGATGTCCACACAGTGGAGAAGATTCACTGGCGTACACATCAATCAATCAATTTTATTTTATATAGCCCTTCGTACATCAGATAATATCTCGAAGTGCTGTACAGAAACCCAGCCTAAAACCCCAAACAGCTAGAATGCAGGTGTAGAAGCACGGTGGCTAGGAAAAACTCCCTAGAAAGGCCAAAACCTAGGAAGAAACCTAGAGAGGAACCAGGCTATGAGGGGTGGCCAGTCCTCTTCTGGCTGTGCCGGGTGGAGATTATAACAGAACTATGCCAAGATGTTCAAAAATGTTCATAAGTGACAAGCATGGTCAAATAATAATCATGAATAATTTTCAGTTGGCTTTTCATAGCTGATCATTAAGAGTTGAAAAACAACAGGTCTGGGACAGGTGGCGGTTCCATAACCGCAGGCAGAACAGCTGAAACTGGAATAGCAGCAAGGCCAGGCGGACTGGGGACAGCAAGGAGTCACCACGGGCGGCAGTCCCGACGCATGGTCCTAGGGCCCAGGTCCTCCGAGAGAAAGAAAGAGAGAAGGAGAAAATTAGAGAGAGCCAAGATTTTCAAAATGTTCATAAATGACAAGCATGGTCAAATAATAATCAGGAATAAATCTCAGTTGGCTTTTCATAGCCGATCATTAAGAGTTGAAAACAGCAGGTCTGGGACAGGTAGGGGTTCCATAACCGCAGGCAGAAGAGTTGAAACTGGAATAGCAGCAAGGCCAGGCGGACTGGGGGCAGCAAGGAGTCACCACGGCCGGTAGTCCCGACGTATGGTCCTAGGGCTCAGGTCCTCCGAGAGAAAGAGAGAAGGAGAAAATTAGAGAGAGCCAAGATTTTCAAAATGTTCATAAATGACAAGCATGGTCAAATAATAATCAGGAATAAATCTCAGTTGGCTTTTCATAGCCGATCATTAAGAGTTGAAAACAGCAGGTCTGGGACAGGTAGGGGTTTCGTAACCACAGGCAGAAACAGTTGAAACTGGAATAGCAGCAAGGCCGGGCGGACTGGGGACAGCAAGGTGTCAGCATGCCCGGTAGTCCTGACGTATGGTCCTAGGGCTCAGGTTCTCAGAGAGAAAGAGAGAACGAGAGAATTAGAGAGAGCATACTTAAATTCACACAGGACACTGGATAAGACAGGAGAAGTACTCCAGGTATAACCAACTGACCCTAGCCCCCCGACACATAAACTACTGCAGCATAAATACTGGAGGCTGAGACAGGAGCGGTCAGGAGACACTGTGGCCCCATCCGAAGAAACCCCCGGACAGGGCCAAACAGGAAGGATATAACCCCACCCACTCTGCCAAAGCACAGCCCCCACACCACTAGAGGGATATCCTCAACCACCAACTTACAATCCTGAGACAAGGCCGAGTATAGCCCACAAAGGTCTCCACCACAGCACAACCAAGGGGGGGCGCCAACCCAGACAGGAAGTTCACGTCAGTAACTCAACCCACTCAAGTGACGCACCCCTCCTAGGGACGGCATGAAAGAGCACCAGCAAGCCAGTGACTCAGCCCCAGTAACAAGGTTAGAGGCAGAGAATCTCAGTGGAGAGAGGGGAACCGGCCCTGGAGAGACAGCAAGGGCGGTTCGTTGCTCCAGAGCAGGGGTGTCAAAGTCAAATGGACGGAGGGCCAAATAAAAAATTTAGCTACAAGCCGAGGGCCGGACTGTTCGAATGTTCATTGAAAAAATTTTAAATGACGCATATAGTCTAGTGAACCTAATTGAACCTACTGAAAACCTAACAAATATATTCCAATATGATCAGATAAATAAAGCAATATTTTCTTATGGCTCTGTCAGTAATCTTTAATTTTCAACAGACACAAAAGACAAATTTCCTTTATATAAAAATCCCCAAAACATGAACATTAAATGAAAGAAACCGGTATTCAAGGCACCATCAGTAGCCTATATTTTCTATTTTAGCAAAAGTGGGCTAAATTTACTTAAAAGAAAAAAACAATAATAGCAATTTTCTATCATCCACTCAACTAAAATATTTTTAAAATATAATTGGATTGAAATACAATAAAATAAAGTGCAAAAATCTATTAATCAAAAACAACACTTTGTTTAAGGAGAAGTAACATGCAGTGAAAACAAATATTAAACTTGAACTTTTAAACTTGAACTGAGTAAAAACTCTAAATATGTGATTGCACAGTAATGTTCACTTGTTTGAGGTTGAGGGTGATACTTGGTGGTGTCCCATCTTTTCCACAAGTTCATCAATGTTCGGGGTAAGGCTCTGAGCTGAGGAAATCCTCAGAATTGAGTGGAGGTGTTCAGCAGTAAGTCGACTTCTGTGTGATGTTTTGTTCAGGTTCATCAAAGAAAACAGTTGTTCACACAGGTATGTGCTGCCAAACATAGACAACGTTTGAGCAGCCTGGATGCGCAGCTGGGGCATTGTGTCGGGGAGGAAACGGGCGAACTCCGCAGCACCCACTGCCGCATATTTTGCCCTCAGTGCATCATTGCATTGGAGGTCAATCAACTCCATTTGGAGGTTTGGTGGTGAGCTTTCCACGTCAACAGCAAATGGGTTACCGAGCAGTTCCAACCTGCTTTTTTGTGCTTCAAAGTCAGCAAATCGGCGTCGAAAGTCAGCGGCAAGCATACCTATTTTATCAGCCAACTGTGCGCTCGGGAACGCACTGGTAGAGAGCTTCTCTTTCATGGTCTGGCAGCTGGGAAAGTGGCTCAAATTTTCTTTCCGCATCTGCGTCTCCCACAGAGTCAGTTTGGTTTTAAATGCCTTCACTGTACTGTACATATCAGAGATGACATGATCCCGACCCTGCAGCTGCAAGTTCATTGCATTCAGATGACTCGTAATGTCACACAGAAAAGCCATTTCACACAGAAACATTTCGTCTCGGAGTTGTGTTGTGTCTTTCCCTTTGCTGTCCAAGAACAGACAAATCTCCTCACGAAGCTCGAAACATCTTTGAAGCACCTTTCCCTGGCTTAGCCATCGCACCTCTGTGTGATAAGGCAAATCACCATGCTCCGTTTCTAACTCCGTCAGAAATGCCTTGAACTGGCGGTGATTCAAACCTTTGGCTCTGATAAAGTTAACTGTGCGCGTGATGATGCTCATTACATGCTCCATTTTCAAGGCTTTACCGCACAACGCTTCCTGGTGTATGATACAATGATAAGCTGTCAGCTCACCTGTCGCGTTTTCCTCTTGCATCTTTTCCCGTATCTTCGCCACCAGTCCGCTCCTGTGTCCACACATCGCAGGTGCTCCGTCGGTTGTCAAACCCACGAGTTTTTCCCAAGGCAGCTCCATCTCATTTACACATCTTGACACCTCTTCATACAAATCATGCCCCGTAGTTGTGCCATGCATAGGACGTAAAGCCAAAAACTCCTCTGTCACGCTTAGGCTGGAGTCCACTCCGCGGATGAAAATTGACAACTGGGCAATGTCAGAAATGTCGGTGCTCTCATCCACAGCCAAGGAATATGCAATGAAATCTTTTCCCTTTTTCACAAGCTGCTCTTTTAGATTGATGGACAACTGGTCTACTCTCTCGGCAATGGTGTTTCTGCTCAGACTCACATTTAAAAAGAGTTGCCTTTTTTCTGGGCAAACTTCGTCACAAACTTTAATCATGCAGTTTTTGATGAAATCCCCCTCCGTAAATGGCCGGGCTGATTTAGCGATCTCTTCTGCCAAAATAAAACTGGCCTTGACAGCAGCCTGGCCTTGTGATTTGGCTTTTTTGAACAGAGCCTGTCGAGATTTGAGGCCTCGTTTTAATTCCTCTGCCTTTTGTAGCCTTTGTTCCATGTCCATATTCTTGTTTTTGTCCGCGTGTTTCGTTTCATAATGTCGTCTCAGATTATACTCTTTCAGTACCGCCACACTTTCTCCACACAGAAGACACACAGGTTTTCCAGCTACCTCCGTGAACATATACTCCGACTCCCACCTTGTTTGAAACCCCCGGTTCTCAGTGTCCACCTTCCATTTTGCCATTTTTGATGGGTATCTGAAAGTTAATTTTACTGTGATGCTGACGACTGCTGTGCCAATAAATATTGAAATGAAGCAGCCTACTGCTCGGTGCGTCACCGTTGCATTGTGGGAAATGTAGTATTGGTGCGTGTAAAAGATCTGCGGGCTGCCGGCTTGCTGCGGTCTGCGGGCCGGTTCTAATAATAAATCAAGATCATCCCAGGGGCCGTAAAAAACCTTCTCGCGGGCCGGATGTGGCCCGCGGGCCTTGATGTGCTCCAGAGCCTTTCCGTTCACCTTCACACTCCTGGGCCAGACTACACTCAATCATATGACCTACTGAAGAGATAAGTCTTCAGTAAAGACTTAAAGGTTGAGTCTGCGTCTCTCACATGGGTAGGCAGACTGTTCCATAAAAATGGAGATCTATAGGAGAAAGCCCTGCCTCCAGCTGTTTGCTTAGAAATTTTAGGGACAATTAGGAGGCCTGCGTCTTGTGACCGTAGCGTACGTGTAGGTATGTACGGCAGGACCAACTCGGAAAGATAGGTAGGAGCAAGCCCATGTAACGCTTTATGGGTTAACAGTAAAACCTTGAAATCAGCCCTTGCCTTAACAGGAAGCCAGTGTAGTGAAGCTAGCACTGGAGTAATATGATCAAATTTCTTGGTTCTAGTCAGGATTCTAGCAGCCGTATTTAGCACTAACTGAAGTTTATTTAGTGCTTTATCCGGGTAGCCGGAAAGTAGAGCATTGCAGTAGTCTAACCTAGAAGTAACAAATGCATGGATTAATTTTTCTGCATCATTTTTGGACAGAAAATTTCTGATTTTTGCAATGTTACGTAGATGGAAAAAAGCTGTCCTTGAAACAGTCTTGATATGTTCGTCAAAAGAGAGATCAGGGTCAAGAGTAACGCCGAGGTCCTTCACAGTTTTATTTGAGACGACTTTACAACCATCAAGATGAATTGTCAGATTTAACAGAAGATCTCTTTGTTTCTTGGGACCTAGAACAAGCATCTCTGTTTTGTCCGAGTTTAAAAGTAGAACGTTTTCAGCCATCCACTTCCTTATGTCTGAAACACAGGCTTCTAGCGAGGGAAATTTTGGGGCTTCACCATGTTTCATTGAAATGTACAGCTGTGTGTCATCCGCATAGCAGTGAAAGTTAACATTATGTTTTCGAATAACATCCCCAAGAGGTAAAATATATAGTGAAAACAATAGTTGTCCTAAAACGGAACCTTGAGGAACACCGAAATGTACAGTTGATTTGTCAGAGGACAGACCATTCACAGAGACAAACTGATATCTTTCCGACAGGTAAGATCTAAACCAGGCCAGAACTTGTCCGTGTAGACCAATTTGGGTTTCCAGTCTCTCCAAAAGAATGTGGTGATCGATGGTGTCAAAGGCAGCACTAAGGTCTAGTAGCACGAGGACAGATGCAGAGCCTCGGTCTGACGCCATTAAAAGGTCATTTACCACCTTCACAAGTGCAGTCTCAGTGCTGTGATGGGGTCTAAAACCAGACTGAAGCATTTCGTATACATTGTTTGTCTTCAGAAAGGCAGTGAGTTGCTGCGCAACAGCTTTTTCTAAAATTTTTGAGAGGAATGGAAGATTCGATATAGGCCGATAGTTTTTTATATTTTCCGGGTCAAGGTTTGGCTTTTTCAAGAGAGGCTTTATCACTGCCACTTTTAGTGAGTTTGGTACACATCCGGTGGATAGAGAGCTGTTTATTGTGTTCAACATAGGAGGGCCAAGCACAGGAAGCAGCTCCTTCAGCAGTTTAGTAGGAATAGGATCCAGTATGCAGCTTGAAGGTTTAGAGGCCATGATTATTTTCATCATTGTGTCAAGAGATATAGTACTAAAACACTTAAGTGTCTCTCCCGATCCCAGGCCCTCGCAGAGCTGTGCAGATCCAGGACAGATAAGCCCTGGAGGAATACGCAGATTCAAAGAGGAGTCCGTAATTTGCTTTCTAATGGTCATGATCTTTTCCTCAAAGAAGTTCATGAATTTATTACTGCTGAAGTGAAAGCCATCCTCTCTTGGGGAATGCTGCTTTTTAGTTAGCTTTGCAACAGTATCAAAAAGAAATTTTGGATTGTTCTTATTTTCCTCGATTAAGTTGGAAAAGTAGGATGATCGAGCAGCAGTGAGGGCTCTTCGGTACTGCACGGTACTGTCTTTCCAAGCTAGTCGGAAGACTTCCAGTTTTGTGTGGCGCCATTTCCGTTCCAATTTCCTGGAAGCTTGCTTCAAAGCTCGGGTATTTTCTGTATACCAGGGAGCTAGTTTCTTATGACAAATGTTTTTCGTTTTTAGGGGTGCAACTGCATCTAGGGTATTGCGCAAGGTTAAATTGAGTTCCTCAGTTAAGTGGTTAACATCACTGACAGTCTGAAATGGTCCACACACACTGAGAGTGTGCTGAAGAAATTTGGCTTGGCCCCTAAGACCTTCGCAAACGTTTATAGACGCACCATTTAGAGCATCCTGTCGGGCTGTATCACCGCCTGATACGGCAACTGCACCGTCCGCATCCGCAGGGGTCTCCAGCAGGTGGTGCGGTCTGCCCAACGCATCACCGGGGGCACACTGCCTGCCCTCCAGGGCATGTACAACACCCGGTGTCACACCAAGAAGATCATCAAGAACCTCAGCCACCCGAGCCACGGCCCGTTCACCCCGATATCATCCAGAAGGCAAGGTCAGTACAGGTGCATCAAAGCTGGGACTGAGAAACTGAAAAACAGCTTCTATCTCAAGGCCATCAGACTGTTAAATATCCATCACTAGTCGGCCTCAACCCAGTATGCTGCTCTGAACTTAGTCACTGTCACTAGCCGGCTACCACACGGTTACTCAACCCTGCACCTTAGAGGCTGCTGCCCTATGTACATAGACATGGAACACTGGTGACTTTAATAATGGAACACTGGGCACTTTAATAATGTCTATATACTGTTTTACCATTTTATATATATAGACTGTATTCTAGTCAAGGCCATCCTATTCAACTATTGCTGTACATATACTAGTCTATCCTACAAATTCTTCAGATATACTACATGGTCTATCAACATACTGTCCATAATGTCTCTACACCCCATCACATAATTGTCATTGTGTGTAGATTGATGAGGATTTTTTAAATTTAATCTATTTTCAATTCATGCTGTAACACAACAAAATGTGGAATAAGTCAAGGGGTATGAATACTTTCCGAATGCACTGTATATACACTCCCGTTAAAAAGTTTGGGGTAACTAAGAAATGTCTTTGTTTTTGAAAGAAACACACATGTTTTGTCCATTAAAATAACATCAAACAGAACAGCACAAACTGGCTCTAACCAGACTAGAAAGAGGAGTGGGAGGCCCCGGTGCAAAACTGAGCAAGAGGACAAGTACATTAGAGTGTCTAGTTTGAGAAACAGACACCTCACAAGTCCTCAACTGGCCGCTTCATTAAATAGTCCCCGCAAAACACCAGTCTCAATACCAACAGTGAAGAGGCGACCTTCTAGGCAGATCTTAATCTTTTATTTTTATTGGCCAGTCTGAGATATGGATTTTTCTTTGCAACTCTGCCTGGACGGCCAGTTACCATATAATAAACCTTGTCTATTTCTACAAATGTTCTTCTTAAAATGTGATTTTGAACCTAAGCCTAACCTTAACCCTAACCTTAACCACACTGCTAACCTTAATATACCCTAACCTTAAATTACATTTTTGTTTTCATTCATTTTTACGATATAGTAATTTCGACTTTGTGGCTGTGAAAACTAGTGGAAACCCAGAATGGGTGAGGAACCAGCTTAACAATAACGAGGCTATATACAGTGGGTACCGGTAACAGGTTAATGTGCGGTGCAGATTTCTCAAGGTCATTTTTACATGTAGTTAGGAGTAAAGTGACTATGCATAGATAATAAATAGCGAGTAGCAGCAGTGTAAAATCAAAGGGGGGTGTAAATGTAAATAGTCCTGGTGGCAATTTGATTAATTGTTCAGCAGTCTTATGGCTTGGGGGTAGAAACTGTTAAGGAGCCTTTTGGACCTTCCTCTGACACTGCTTAGTATATAGGTCCTGGATGGCAGGAAGCTTGGCCCCAGTGATGTACTGGGCCGTACGCACTACCCTCTGTAGCGCATTGCGGTCGGATGCTGAGCAGTTTCCATTCCAGGCGGTGATGCAACCAGTCAGGATGCTCTCGATGGTGCAGCTGTAGGACTATTTGAGGATCTGGGGACCCACGCCAAATCTTTTCAATATCCCGAGGGGGAAAAGGTTTTGTCGTGTCCGCTTCATGATTGTCCTGGTGTGTTTGGACCATGTAAGTTTGTTGGTGATGTGGACACCAAGGTACTTGAAACTCTCAACCCGCTCCACTACAGCCCTGTCAACGTGAATGGTGGCCTGTTCGGCCCTACTTTTCCTGTAGTCCAAGATCATCTAATTTGTCTTGCTCACGTTGAGGGAGAGGTTGTTGTCCTGGCACGACACTGCCAGTTGTCTGACCTCCTCACTAGTTGTCGGTGATCAGGCCTAACACTGGTGTGTCATCAGCAAACTTAATGATGGTCTTGGAGTCGTGCTTGGCCACGCAGTCGTGGGTGAACAGGGAGTACAGGACGGGACTAGGCACGAACCCCTGAGGGGCCCCCGTGTTGTGGATCAGCGGGCCAGATGTGTTGTTACCTACCCTTACCACCTGGGGGCGGCCCGTCAGGAAGTACAGGATCCAGTTGCAGAGGGAGGTGTTTAGTCCCAGGGTACTTAGCTTAGTGATGAGCTTTGTAGGCACTCTGTAGTACCGGGTCAGACCTCCCTTTGTGTCCAGAACAGCCTGAATTCTGCGGGCCATGGATTCTACAAGGTGTAGGAAATGTTCGTTGCTCAATTGGTTTCAAGGGACCTAAAGTGTGCCAGGAATTCCCCACACCAGGACACCACTGCCACCAGCCTTTACCTTTGACATCAGGCAGGATGGGTCCATGGATTCATGTTGCTTATGCCAAATCCTTCCATCAGCATGACGCAACAGCATTCGTCAGACCAGGCGATGTTTTGCCGCTCCTCACTTGTCCAGAGTAGGTGATTGCGTGCCAACTGGATCCGCTTTTTCTTGTTTTTAGCTGACAGTAGTGGAACCCGGTGTGGTCTTCTGCTGCAATAGCTTATCCGTGACAAGGATCAACGAGTTGTGCATTCCGAGATGCCATTCTAAACATAATAGTTGTACTGCGCCATTATTTTGTTTGTTTGTGGCCCGCCTGTTAGCTTACACGATTCTTGCCATTTTATTTTGACCTCTATTATCAACGTGCTGTTTTCGCCTACAGGACTGCCGCTGACTGGATGTTTTTTGTTTGTTGCTCCATTCTCGGTAACCCTAGACACTGTTTTGCGTGAAAAGCCCAGGAAGGTGGCCATTTCTGAGATACTAGGTCTGGCGTGCCTGGCACCGACGATCAAACCAAGTTCAAAGTTGTTTAGGTCACTCGTTTTGCACATTTGAATCGAACAGTAACTGAATGCCTTGATGCCTGTCTTCCTGCTCTATATAGCAAGCCACGGCCACGTGACTCACTGTCTGTGGGAGCGATCCTTTTTGTGAACAGGATGGTGTACCTAATAAACTGGCTAATGAGTGAATTTTATATTCATAAATAATGTAAACATAGCATCAAAATGTTGAAAATCTGATATTTTTATAGTACAAGGCGAGGGTTGTAAATTTCTGTAGCGGAACGATTATATTCGTCACCCCTTCTTCCTCTATCTTTCCTTCTCTGCATCCCTCCCCTAATCAAAACATTAACCATTGGTGTGGAAATGTATGCATTGGTATACAATGCTGTGTGCTAGTATTTTAAACAGACAGCTCGGTACCTTCAGCTTGTCAACACCTGTCACATAACAAGCAATCTCTCTTCCACTTTGAGTCATGAGAGATTGATATGCATGTCATTAATGTTAGCACTTTTAAGGGCCAGCCGTGCTGCCCTATTTTGAGCCAACTGCAAAAAGTCCCTCTTTGTGGCACCTGACCACACGACTGAACAGTAGTCCAGATGCGACAAAACCAGGGCCTGTAGGACATTTTAGTGCAACAGTCACTAACAACTGTATAGCAGTCATGTGATTCATTCCCACTGAACATAAAGGTAACATTTAGGATAGAGGTAGCCTGTAGAATATGCATTCAAGTAGAGGCCTACACTGAACAAAATACAATTATATATATATATATTTCAAAAGCACCACTGCACAATGAGTGCTTATATATATATATACAGTATATCATAGAGTTAGGCTTCAGAACCAAGTGCAAGATTAGTTTGTGCATCACTATTTTGAACTGTGATCAGTCAGTCCTACTGTCATACAGTATGTCTTGAATCAATTGACCTTCTTTTCCAAAAACATTTCAGTCATTTTGATTGTCTTTTTCGTCGACATTTCTTTTCTTCCTAGAGTCTGTTGTACTGCTTCTCCTCACCCTTTATCGACTTTTCTATTTTTCTTTTATTGTCTTTTTCAGCCCTTTTTCATTCGATCTTATCTCCGTTTCTACTGTCCATGGTATATCTTGAAGCACTCAATGTGCAGTGGAGCTTTGCATTTCTCACATGCATAGGTAGTACGTTTGTCACAATGACGACTTCTCTGGAACCGGTGCATCGTCTTGATTGGCCAGTGAGAAGTTTTGTCATATCTTGCCTGATCTTCAACAGTAGCAGTCAGTAAAGATCTCCTTCCGTGGCTCAGTGGTTTCGTGCCAAACTTTTGCATATTTGGGCTGTATACTATGTGTTTTGGAATCACATCAGTGGCAGGCCTCTAAGATTGTTTGAACACTCAATCTTTATTTTTGATCACATGCAGCTTTTCCCTTGGCTCTTCTGACTGGACCCTCTGGCGGGTAGAGGCCCTTGGCTCTTCTGACTGGACCCTCTGGCGGGTAGAGGGCCTTGGCTCTTCTGACTGGACCCTCTGGCGGGTAGAGGCCCTTGGCTCTTCATTATCAACAATGGAGGGGGGGGGAGGGGGGGGGGGTTGTGGATGGGGGGGGGGGGTAGGTCATCATCACTGATAACGTTGTTCCTGTCATGATCTGTTTGCATATGTTCAGCATATGCATTCAACAGCCTGGTTGGCAAATCAATCAATCAATCAATCAATTTTATTTTATATAGCCCTTCGTACATCAGATAATATCTCGAAGTGCTGTACAGAAACCCAGCCTAAAACCCCAAACAGCTAGAATGCAGGTGTAGAAGCACGCGATGGGTCAGATATGGCCTTTCCATAGTCCATATCTGACCCATCGCTATCACAATCACTCAGGACAGCATCTTTCTCATTTTGAGGGATAACTGCAATGTTGCATGCCTTGTCTGTGCAGTCACCTAGATCCAACATATCCAGAACTTGACTCAAAGTGAAACTAACAGAAAGAACAGAGTAGAAAGTTAGGTAGAACAAGAACTATGTATGTGTATCAGTATGTGTATACCTAGACGCACTGTGTTATCCCGCCGGTCACTATTGTTGCCGTCAACATGTTTACACATTCTATGACCACACTGAACAAAGTTGAGTAATTGCAAATGAATGTATCAATACTAGACACCTTAAAGATGATGTGTATCAAAAATCTTTGTCCTAACTTTATGTTAACATACTTTACTAACCTTTTGTTTGAGAGCTTTGATGCAGTCATCCTCTTCTCATGGTGCAACCAGGAAGTAAACAGCTCTGGTCATGTGACAATTCACACTAAACATGTGACACTGCACATCTTTCATTGAGACCCTTTATTCTTTCAATATTTGCTGGAAATACATTGATAGATCATTCAGTAACATTTTTAGAGCCTTATAACTGAAAACGTTTTTTACGGGATTAATTAAAGAACACACTCTGTGTTCTGTTAGACAAGTCTTTCTCCATGTTATAGCAGTGGGTGTAAAGCCATAACACATACGCTTTTCCAGCAGCAGGCTATGATCGATAATGTCAAAAGCTGCACTGAAGTCTAACAAGACAGCCCCCACAATCATTTTATCATCAATTTCTCTCAGCCAATCATCAGTCTCTTGTGTAAGTGTCCTTCCCTTTCAACAATTGGTCAGCTCTGAGCCAGTAAGGGGAACTTGAGCCAGTAAGGGGAACTTTACTATTCTTTGGTAGCGGAATGACTTTAGCTTCTCTCCAGGCATGAGGGCACACACTTTCTTGTAGGCTTAAATTGTAGATGTGGCAAATAGGAGTGTCAATATCATCTGCTATTATCCTCAGTAATTTTCCATCCAGATTGTCAGACCCCGGTGGCTTGTCATTGTTGATAGACAACAATAATGTTTTCACCTCTGACTTCCTCTGACTGACTTCACGGAATATAAAGTACAATTCTTGTCTTTCATCATTTGGTCAGATATACTTGGATGTGTAGTGTCAGGGTTTGTTGCTGGCATGTCATCCCGAAGTACGTTTACCTTGCCAATGAAAAAATAATTTAAGTAGCTGGCAATATCAGTGGGTTTTGCGATAAATGAGCCATCTGATTCAATGAATGATGGAGCTGAGCTGGCTTTTTCCTCCAGAATGTAATTTAAGGTGCTCCAAAGCTTTCATTCTTTACATAATTTATCTTTGTTTCATAGTAAAGTTTATTTGGCTTTTTATTTGGCTTCATGATTTCTTAATTTTAAGTACATTTGCCAATCAGTTGGGCTGCCAGATTTATTTGCCATACCTTTTGCCTCATCCTTCTCAACCATACAAATTTAAAATTGTACGTTTTTACAGTAATTTTCTTAATAGGTGTGTACTTATTAGTAACTGGAATAAGCAATTTCATACATGTGTCAAGTGCAGCATCTGGTTGCTCCTCATTACACACCATAGACCAGCAAATATTATTTACATCATCAGCATATGAATCACTACAAAACTTCTTGCATGACCTATTATAAACTGTATATTGTGATCACTACATCCTAATGGATTTGGATGTGCTTAAAAGCACATTTCTGCAGCATTAGTAAAGATGTGATCAATGTATATTGATGATTTCATTCCAGTGCTGTTTGTAAATACCCTGGTAGGTTGAGTGACAACTTGAACCAGGTTGCAAGCACCAGGTTGCAGCTTGATGAGAAACAGTCAACATTTAAGTCACCCAGAAAATATACTTCTCTGTTGATATCACATACATTATCAAGCATTTCACACAAATTATCCAGATACTGACTGTTAGCACTTGGTGGTCTATAGCAGGTTCCCACAAGAATGAGCTTTAGGTGAGGCAGATGAACCTGTAGCCATATTACTTCAACAGTATTTAACACTAGATCGTCTCTAAGCTTTACAGGGATGTGGTTCTGAATATAGACAGCAACACCGCCTCCGTTGGCATTTATGTCTTTTCGGTAGATGTTATAACCATGTATTGCTACCACTGTATCATCAAAGATATTATCTAAGTGAGTTTCAGAGATAGTCAGAATATGAATGTCATCTGTTACAAGCAAGTTATTGACTTCATGGACCTTGTTTCTCAGGATGCATATGTTATTATGGGCTATTTTTAGCACTTTTCTGGGTTGCTTGATTGTTTTTAATGCTTTACTGGGAAGTTTATCAGAAATAGACTTGATATTGCAGGGTGAGCTACACAGAGTGGTCTTCCTACTAGGGCACACCGCCTCAGTGCTAACAGTGTAACTGGTTCACAGGCTCATGATTACTGGTTACAATAGCTGTAAGATTAGCAAAGGTATTCAGGGAAATTAGGGGGGACGTAAATTAAGTTACTTACATTGAATCTGCCAACTAGGATAATGTACATTTAATGCCGCATTATGACGACTCATTGTCTTATTGGTAGGGATTAGCTGAGCGGGTCTTGGGTCATTGATAAGTCATTGTTTCAACGCAGCCTTGAAATACATGGAGTCCAGGAGCCAAGACGATTTGGATGGACTCCGTCATTCCTGTAGAGTATCTTCTGTTTCCAGAAGGTGTCAAAGTTATCTGCAAAAGTGACTCCAGCAGAGCTGCAATACTCTTTTAGCCAGATGTGTAAGCTGGGCTTCTGTGTCTCTCCCCCTCTGTGGAATCTGGAGGGATCCCGGGACAGACAAGCAGCGCTCACAGCAACTAAGCCCAGCAGAGTCGCTGGATCCAAAATAAAATACAAGTATATAAAAACCACCGTCAGCTTTACAAAAACATAAACCGGCGTTCAACAGCATTCAACAAGAGGCTATTCTTCCAGGGATAGACTCCTGATGAACTAATTACCAAGACAGTCAATGGATCATTTAATATTCTGCACATATCGCATCGTGGAAAGGTCATTTGGTTATTGATATCCAATGACACACTCTACACAATGGTATTGTACATTAAAGCCTATTTCTGTGAAGTGCGGCTGCCTGCTGAGATTTGCCTTTTTGCCACAGCTCCGTCTCACTACTGCCCCCTCTATTCCATATTGATGCTGAGCACCACCATCTCACAGAGAAATCTGGTCATGTTGATTACTCTCCACTAGAGAGCACCCTTTACCTACACATATTGACATATTGAATTCTTGTGAGGTTTTTGTGGTCTAGGTTAAGGAGGAGCAGTATCTGAAGTAGGGGGAAGGGGGATACCTAGTCAGTTATACAACTGAATGCATTCAAACTGAAATGTGTCTTCTGTATTTTACCCAACCCCTCGGAATCAGAGAGGTGATGGGGGCTGCCGTAATCAACATACATGGTACCGAGGTAACAGTGAGTTAACTGCCTTGCTCAGGGGCAGGAAGACAGATTTTTTATCTTGTCAGCTCAGGGATTTGATCGAGCAAGCTTTTGGTTACTGGCCCAGCAGTCTAACCACTAGGCTACCTGCCGCCCCTTTTAATCATAACGTCAACTGAACAATACAGTACGTGGGGGTCGTAAACATGCCCCAGGGTCCAACAATGTAACAATGTTTCACGTTACTGACATATGTTTTCATGTACGGACATAACATTTCTTTCCCTCCCCGTCACAGGAACCATGGTGTGGAACTCAGTGTGAAAGTCATGCAGGTGCTCAGGCCTGCTATGAGTACAGACTGGCCGGGCTGAGGCCTGGTAGGGGTACGGACTGGCCGGGGCTCAGGCACTATGATGGCAGGTTGGGGAACTGTGACTTCAGGCTGAGATAGAGGTACCTGGGCAGCAGGTAGTCTAGTGGTTAAGAGCATTGGGCCAGTTATTGAAAGGGCACTGGTTTGAATCCCCAACCTGACTAGGTGTAAATTCTTCTTTGTTACTTTGAGGAGGGCACACTTTCTAAATTAAATTATCTATTTCTGGCTTTTTCTTTGCAACTCTGCCCAGAAGGCCAGCATCCCGGAGTCGCCTCTTCACTGTTGACGTTGAGACTGGTGTTTTGCTGGAACTATTTAAGGAAGCTGCCAGTTGAGGGCTTGTGAGGCATCTGTTTCTCAAACTAGACACTCTAATGTACTTGTCATTTTGCTCAGTTGTGCACCGGGGCCTCCCACTCCTCTTTCTATTCTGGTTAGAGCCAGTTTGCTCTGTTCTGTGAAGGGAGTAGTACACAGCGTTCTTCAGTTTCTTGGCAATTTCTCTCATGGAATAGCCTTGATTTCTCAGAACAAGAATAGACTAACGAGTTTCATAACAAAGGTCTTTTTTTCTGTCCATTTTGAGCCTGTAATCGTACCCATTAAATGCTGATGCTCCAGATACTCAACCCGTCTAAAGAAGGCCAGTTCTATTGCTTCTTTAATCAGCAACAACAGTTTTCAGCTGTGCTAACACAATCGCAAAAGGGTTTTATAATGACCTATTAGCCTTTTAAAATGATAAACTTGGATTAGCTAACACAAATTGCCATTGGAACACAGGAGTGATGTTTGCTGATAATGGGCTTCTGTATGCCTATGTAGAGATTCCATTAAAAATCTGCCGTTTCCAGCTACAACAGTCATTTACAACATTAACAATGTCGACACTCTATTTCTGATCAATTTGATGTTATTTTAATAAACAAAAGATGTGCTTTTCTTTCAAAAACAAGGACATTTCTAAGTGACCCCAAACTTTTGAACGGTAGTGTATATACACATGCCCAAATATATTAATATATATGTATATACATATTTACACATTCACATCTTTTCAGAATATACCTTCCTTTTATATCCCACAAACACTACCACCCCTCCCCCAATTGGAGTAAACTAATAAACAATAACACTTAGGCTTCTACTTCAAGCTTATACATACTATACACACTTTACAGACACAATCTATGTTACAATAGTTATATTTTGTTTGTTTTTTTGTCCTGGCCTACCTCTGTCTCTTAAGTCCATCCAGTTTGATTTCTATTTGCCATATATTTGTAACTGTGCTCTTTCACAACATTTCTGAACCTGTATACATTTTACAGACCCCGTATGTTTCAAATTTGTTATCTTGTTGTTATTACTCCTACCTTCAGCTCCATTCAACACCTCCCATCTATCTCTAAACCCCATCCATATTGGATTCCTATTTGCCATATATTTTTCAACTGTGCTGTGATGATTCACAAAAGTACTGAACCTTTCTATTCTCATAGTTTCTTCAGATTACAAATGAAAGATAAAAATTGTTGCTAAAATAGTTATTATATTATTGATCGATTGACTATGACTTTTCAAATCGGCCAGTATCTGCAGAGCTGGGTAGATTGTCTCCCCCATGTGTATAACATTCTATTTGTTGCAAGAATTTTGTATAATAATTTAAATACAACAATTATACGTTTTGAATCCGACATCGTTTTGCGTGTCAATTCATAAACCATGTGCCATGGAATCGGTTCATTGAAAATCTCTTCCCGTCTATTTTGCAATTTATATGGCACAGCTGTCAATTCTTTGGTCCTTAAAATAAACTGTTATGTATTTTTATTTTATATTTTAATGCAGGGCCGACAGACAAGTTCCTTACTTTTCTCCCCTTCCACTTGCCTCTTCCATTTTTGTGGTAATGCTGCAATTAGTTACTTGTAATTGTGGGTAGAGCAGACATTTCCACATGTCTGTGTTAGCTGCATGTGTGACATATCTCCACCAGTCCTATGTATGATATAGGTTACAAAAATTATACCTTTTTTAAAAATGCCACCAGGGCCACAATAATATGCCCCCTTCTCTGAATGTCTGAGTGTGACCCCCTCCCCATGGGTTACTGCAGCTAGTGTTGCCAGCACTGCCACTGCCTGTGTGGGGCCACACCACTGGAATTCCCACCGGCTAGGTACAAGGTCCTCAAGGTTCTCATTTGCAGCTTTGAGAATTTCCTTGTATATTATGCTCTCCCTTTAGGGGGCTTTGGCTTTGCAGGACCAACCCTGCCAAGCAGGCTCAGAATCTTGAGGGGGCAGTGCTGCTCTAGGTCTCTGACCGCATTTTGGCTGCATACAGACCGCTTACAGCATGCCCATAAAACAGTTAGGGACTTCTCCTTAGTATCTGGGTCATTCTGGTGGGTGTCTACAGTATAGGGTTGTGGACCATTCCATCAATATAGGATCAAAAATAAATAAATTAGATGTATAATTTATTTAAAACATTTTGTTCCCCATGATAGGACAATAAATAAATGATATGAATCATTTATTTTAAAATGCTGTTCCACCATGATAGGACAATAAATACATAAAATTAATTATAAAATGTATATCCTTCATCTGAACAAGATGGAAAGCTCTCTCACAACCCCTGCTCACAGCAATACATTGGTTCTGGGATTTGCAACCTTTTCCTTTATCACTCAACGCCTAAAACACACACCACACCATTGATCCGGTGCCTCTCTAACTACACATTCAGGAACTTCTCCTTCTTTCTCTTGGATACCTTTAAGTACCAGATTCTCTCTCATGCATCTAGTCTGCATGTCAAGTAAGGCTTCTCTCAGAATGATGTTCTCCTTTTTAAGATCATTAACTTCAGATTCAATCTTATTGACTATCCTTTTTAGCTTGTTTGTGACATTCTCCAATGTCGCAGCTTTTTCATCACTCACTTTGAGGCCTTCAACTCTTTTATATCCTTACTGACTAGTTCAAGTATACCCAGTTTGTCATTTATTGATTTTAACAGATCGGTTTCGACCTTTACCATTCCGGGTGGTGAAATATTAAATTGTCTGTGTCTGTAGAAGAGTCGCGTTTTCGTTTTGTTGTATGTCCCCCTGTCTTACTCTCCGTCATGTTTGGGTGGTGCTTGTTTTCGTAATATTTGTCAATCAATTTCTCTAGTCGTATGATTGGTTTTGTGTTGTTATCCAGATTGAAGGTTATTACCCACCAGGTTGTGTAGTGCTAATATTTAGTCTAACTTACCAATATTGAATATTACTTTTTTATCTTGAGGTGGTATACCGCCATCTTGCCACATCCATATCACTTGATGATAAACTTGGATTAGCCAACGAAACGCACCATTGGAAAACAGGAGAGATGGCTCTATCATTATTTTATTAACGAAATCATGAAGATGTTGATGAAGAAGCCACATTTGCCTCGGGATCCAATCCCAGTTGGTATTATGTGGAACCATGCGTTTTTTCGATGCGGCCCGTTGTCCAGCCCTCTGTCCACTGATCTCCACGGATGGTTGTCGGCATGGTTATATGCTCTGCAAAAACACATTCACGTTTTTAATAGACAATTATTGATTTTATTACACAGTATGCCTACACATTGATAGGCTATATACCTACGGTAGGCCTACAGTATATCTAAAAATATTTTTTTCATATCGAAGTGTAGGTCTCCTGATTTAAACCTGATCGAACTTGTTTGGCATCAACTGAAAACATGAATCCGTAACGATATAATTCTCCCCCTACTCTCCTTCTTTGCAAGAGTCTATAGTCCTGCTAATAGCCCATAATGAGTGGATTGATGGCTTATTTTTTTGTATTCCAATGTATTGAACGAATGTATTAATTACAGTTATTTACCATTCTCATTCTCGGACTGGAAACGTTGTTTGCAGAGTTCATGATCTCATTTTCAAGTCCTATATTTTGGATATATTTTGGAGATGATTTCGTTTTCAAATAACCAAAAGTGAGCGGCTGTAATCTGAATAAAGGGAGAAAGGCCATTCTTGAGGGGTGAGACAATAGGCCCTTTTCATTTTGTCTGGCTTGCCATTCCAAATAAAAGGGAATATTTTTTGCTCATATAATTTAAACAGGTCGCTCTCCGCCAATGACGCCTGGCAATCAACCAAAAACTCAATATCTACCATGTTATTCCATTTCCAGCGAGACTATTCAAGCCATCGACTCACTGAGGGTTGAAGACGATGAGCGAGTGCTGCAAAACCAGTTCAGATTTAAGTATAACTTCTGTGTGACTGACGCCGTTAGTGACTAATGTATTAATATTTAAGCATTTCTGCCCTCCGGATTCACATTCATTATATAAATAGGCCCATGTGCACCTTCATCAGAGGAACGTAATTGTAACGGCAGCCTTCCTTCTCGTCAGGAGAAGAGGAGGTGTAGCAGGGATCGGACCAAGACGCAGCGTAGCCAGTGCTCAACATGTGTAATTAAACGATAAACAGAGAACACTTACAAATACAAAATAACAAAAAGTGGCAAACCGATACAGTCCTAGCTGGTGCAGAGAAAACACAGAGACAGGAAACAACCACCCACAAACCCCAACACAAAACAAGCCACCTATATATGATTCCCAATCAGAGACAACACAAAACACCTGCCTCTGATTGGGAACCATATTAGGCCAAACACAGAAACAGACAAACTAGACACACAACATAGAATGCCCATCCAGCTCACGTCCTGACCAACACTAAAACAAGCAAAACACACAAGAACTATGGTCAGAACGTGACAGTACCCCCCTCCTGAGGTGCGGACTCCGAACGCACCCCCTAAAACTCTAGGGGAGGGTCTGGGTGGGCCTCTGTCCGCGGTGGAGGCTCCGGCGCTGGACGAGGAAACCACTCCACCATTGTCTTTGTCCCCCTCCTTAGCGTCCTTTGAGTGGCGACCCTCGCCACCGACCTTGGCCTAGGAACCCTCACAAAAGGCCCCATCAGACTGAGGAGACAGCTCTGAACCGAGAGGTAGCTCAGGACAGAGAGGTAGCTCAGGACAGAGAGGTAGCTCAGGACAGAGAGGTAGCTCAGGACAGAGAGGTAGCTCAGGACAGAGAGGTAGCTCAGGACAGAGAGGTAGCTCCGGACTGAATGGCAGCTTCGGACTGAATGGCAGCTCCGGACTGAATGGCAGCTCATGACTGGCGGGCAGCTCATGACTGGCGGGCAGCTCATGACTGGAGGGCAGCTCATGACTGGAGGGCAGCTCATGACTGGAGGGCAGCTCATGACTGGAAGGCAGCTCATGACTGGAGGGCAGCTCATGACTGGAAGGCAGCTCATGACTGGAGGGCAGCTCATGACTGGAAGGCAGCTCATGACTGGAAGGCAGCTCATGACTGGAGGGCGGCTCTGGCAGCTCCTGACTGACTGGCGGCTCTGGCAGCTCCTGACTGGCTGGCGGCTCTGGCAGCTCCTGACTGGCTGGCGGCTCTGGCAGCTCCTGACTGGCTGGCGGCTCTGGCAGCTCCTGACTGGCTGGCGGCTCTGGCAGCTCCTGACTGGCTGGCGGCTCTGGCAGCTCCTGACTGGCTGGCGGCTCTGGCGGCTCCTGACTGGCTGGCGGTTCTGGCGGCTCCTGACTGGCTGGCGGCTCTGGCGGCTCCTGACTGGCTGGCGGCTCTGGCGGCTCCTGACTGACGGACGGCTCTAGCGGCGCCTGACTGACGGACGGCTCTAATGGCTCGGGACAGACAGGCGGCTCTGATGGCTCGGGACAGACGGGCGGCTCAGATGGCGCTGGGCAGACGGACGGCTTATATGGCGCTGGGCAGGCAGGCAGCTCAGACGGCGCTGGGCAGGCAGGCAGCTCTGACGGCGCTGGGCAGGCAGGCAGCTCAGACGGCGCTGGGCAGGCAGGCAGCTCAGACGGCGCTGAGCAGGCAGGCAGCTCAGATGGCGCTGAGCAGGCAGGCAGCTCAGATGGCGCTGGGCAGGCGGGCAGCTCTAACCTGCTGAGATGCACAGTAGGCCTGGTGCGTGGTGCCGGAACTGGTGGTACCGGACTGGAGACACGCACCACTAGGCGAGTGCGGGGAGCAGGAACAGGGCACACTGGACTCTCAAGGCGCACTATAGGCCTGATGCGTGGTACCGGCAGTGGTGGTACCGGGCTGAAGGCACGCACCTAAAATCAACTAATGTCAGAATTTAATTGCTTTATTATCCAAATGTTTAATGTGCGTGTTGGCGACGGAGAGAATGCATTTGACTGTTAGCGCTTTAACTTCTTTTGGCTGAAGGGGCAGTATTGAGTAGCTTGGATGAAAGGTGTACAGAGGTGCCCAGAGTAAACGGCCTGCTCCTATGTCATAGTTGCTAATATATGCATATTATTATTAGTATTGGATAGAAAGCACTCTGAAGCACTCTGAAAAAAACATTTAGCTGATTCTAAGTAGAGATCATTTAATATAAATGCTGAGCGAGTAGAATGTGAGGTGCACGTTAACAGTGCTTAGTATATTAATGTATGTATACATACTCAAATGTATAAGTGAGTTGTTTACCTAAACAATAAAATGATGTTTGAATGATGTCAAATCAAATCAAATTAAATCAAATTTTATTTGTCACATACACATGGTTAGCAGATGTTAATGCGAGTGTAGCGAAATGCTTGTGCTTCTAATTCCGACAATGCAGTAATAACCAACAAGTAATCTAACCTAACAATTCCACAACTACTACCTTATACACACAAGTGTAAAGGGATAAAGAATATGTAATGTAGGGTATGTAAACATAAAGTGGCATAGTTTAAAGTGGCTAGGGATACATGTATTACATAAAGATGGCTAGATGCAGTAGATGATACACTTTAAGGTAACAGGGATCCTCAAATCAATCAAAAGGTGTCAGAGTAGGTTTAAAGAGCGATAATCTCAGCTAAAATCAGACACATTTACACACATTGGCTTAAACAGTAAAACATAAGTTAGTTGAAATCAAATCAAATAATTTAAATACAGTAAGACATTGTTAGTTTGGCAACAAAAAAAACCTAAGCAAACATTTGTGGGTTACATATACATATACATATGAGATGAGATGAGATGAGTAATGTAGAGTATGTAAACATTATATTAAGTGGCATTGTTTAAAGTGGCTAGTGGTAAATTTTTACATAATTTCCATCAATTCCCATTATTAAAGTGGCTGGAGTTGGGTCAGTATGTTGGCAGCGGCCACTAAATGTTAGTGGTGGCTGTTTAACAGTCTGATGGCCTTGAGATAGAAGCTGTTTTTCAGTCTCTCGGTCCCTGCTTTGATGCACCTGTACTGACCTCGCCTTCTGGATGATAACGGGGTGAACAGGCAGTGGCTTGGGTAGTTGTTGTCCTTGATGATCTTTATGGCCTTCCTGTGACATCGGGTGGTGTAGGTGTCCTGGAGGGCAGGTAGTTTGCCCCCGGTGATGCGTTGTGCAGACCTCACGACCCTCTGGAGAGCCTTACTGTTGTGGGCGGAGCAGTTGCCGTACCAGGCGGTGATACAGCCCGACAGGATGCTCTCGATTGTGCATCTGTAGAAGTTTGTGAGTGCTTTTGGTGACAAGCCGAATTTCTTCAGCCTCCTGAGGTTGAAGAGGCGCTGCTGCACCTTCTTCCCCACGCTGTCTGTGTGGGTGGACCAATTCAGTTTGTCCGTGATGTGTACACAGAGGAACTTAAAACTTTCCACCTTCTCCACTACTGTCCCGTCGATGTGGATAGGGGGGTGCTCCCTCTGCTGTTTCCTGAAGTCTGTGAGTATAACAGAACTCATATGGCAGGCAAAAACCTGAGAAGTTCCACTTCCTGTTTGGATATTTTCTGGGGGTGCCAGATTTTCAACCAAGCTCTCATTGAAAATACAGAAAGATATGGATGGGTTTTCACTTCCTATGGCTTCCACAAGATGTCAACAGTCAATGGAACTTTGACTGATGACTCTAATGTGAAGGGGGGCCGAAGGAGACAGAAATGAGTAATCACTTCCATGAGGTGCCCACGCATTGAACTGGCGCGTTCACGTGAGAGTGAGCTCCGTTTCATGGGTCAATTGAAGTCGATGTAATTCTCCGGTTGGAACGTTATTCAAGATGTATGTTAACAACATTCTAAAGATTGATTCAGTACATCGTTTGACATGATTCTACTGACTGTTACGGAACTTTTGGACATTTCGTCACGTTATAGTGGAGGCGCTTTGAGACTTTGGTTAGGGCGTTTGGTAAACAATTCGAAATTGGACATAAATAACGGACATTATCGAACAAATCAAGCATTTATTGTGGACCTGGGATTCCTAGGACTGCATTCTGATGAAGTTCATCAAAGGTAAGGAAACATTAATCATGTATTTTCTGGTTTCTGTTGAGTCCAACATGGCGGCTAATTTGGCTATTGTTCTGAGCTCCGTCTCCGATTATTGCATGGTTTATTTTTCGGTAAAGTTCTTTTGAAATCTGACATTTATGATGAGTATTTCTGTTGAAACGATGTGGCTATGCAAAATCACTTGATGTTTTTGCAACTAGTGAATCTAACGCGCCAATGTAAACTCAGATTTTTTTATATAAATATGAACTTTATCAAACAAAACATGCACGTATTGTGTAACATGAAGTCCTATGAGTGTCATCTGATGAAGATAATCAAAGGTTAGGTTTTATCTCTATTTCTGGTTTTTGTGAAAGCTGTCTTTCTTTCGCTGGAAAAATGGCTGTGCTTATTGTGGTTTGGTGGTGACCTAACATAATCGTTTGTAGTGCTTTCGCTGAAAAGCATATTAACAACAAGATTAACAACAAGATTACCTTTAAAATGATATGAGACACATGAATGTCTGAGGAATTTTAATTATGAGATTTCTGTTTTTTGAATTTGGCGCCCTGCACTATCGCTGGCTGTTGTCATATCGATCCCGGTAGGGGGATTGCAGCCATATTAAGGAGAAACGGAAAATTGAGTGTAAATTCATTATCCATGTGCCATCGAAAATCTCTTTCCCACTATTTTGCAATCTGTATGGCTCTTCGCCAATATTTACGTTTAGAGGATTGGAGGTTTCTAAATTAATATCTAAGGGGCATTTTTCGTTCGGGCAAATCTGGAAAATGACATGAGCAAGAGACGGTGGTAATATTTTTCCTTTTAGAGACTATAATCCATGGCATCCAGGTCAGGATAACCAAAACATGCTTTTATTAAAGACTATCAGAAAGAATGTTGGTACTTATTTATTTTGATCCAAAGCCATGAATGAGTGAGTCACTCAGCTTTATGTAGGTGCCGAGGCGATATGACTGTGCCATCAACTTGATTATTTAGCAGACATCACTTGCTTATATTCAGTCAACACATATATTTTAAGAATATCATGGAATATAATTTAACATCAATTCAACCACCTTCTTCATCCTCATCATTCAGTTTTGAAGTCGTGGACAATTATCAGTTTCTAGTTGTTTTATATCACCCATTCATTATCAGGTAGAGACATATTTAGCGTCTTGGTACCCAAACTCATAATCAGTGCTCTAACTCCTTCTTACGCTGGTCTGGAGCGATGAAGCAATGACGCAGGGTAACGTACAAACCACAAATTACCTCTAAATCCCGCAATATAATCTCAAAACTTTTAGTTGAGCAACAACTGTATATACCTGTGAGTTTTAGCTAGCATGTGTCTGTGAGATGTCTCATTCTACACCATGCTGCTATACCAGGAATACAGACAGTACACAATGATTGCCCATGAATGTTTAATAGTGTTTTCGTCTTTCTCTCACAGACACACCGCTTGGATACGAAGAAGTTGATAACTCTCAAGAGGAGATGGGAAAGGGAAAGGCCCCTTAAGAACAAACTCCCTTTGCATCAAATTGACTTCAAACACCTCACTGCAACACCAAAACAAACCATATGCAAGTATTCCCTTTGTAGAACTGTATTTATTATTATAAGCATTAGTAATATATTTCTGTTCTACTGTATATATGTCATACATTGCCATAACTGTTCCTGCATAATGCTGTATAAACTCACCATGGTCTCCAGAGCAAATAAACTTTGTCTTGTATACAAGCAATTTCTACTTATTTGTTAAATTGGCAGACTAATTTACTGTTTTATTAAAACATGTTTACTTGCCATAAAATGTGTTTAAATTATACACCAACTCCCTGCATCATTTGTTTTAGCAGTAAGACAGAAGCTAGTTTGCAAACACGTCATAAAAATCACAATGAATTGATCAAGACGTTAAAGTCAGTTTCTTATGCAGCTGGAATCATTTAGTCACGTGTCAGTACACTTGGGGGAAAAAAGCTAAAACACCAATTTATACATACGGCATGAACAAGAAGAAGAATTTATTGAAGAATAATGTGCAAATAGTACACAATCCAGGTGTGCAAATCTCTTAGAGACTTTACCCAGAAAGACTCACAGCTATAATCGATGCCAGAGGTGATTCTAACATTGATTGACTCAAGGGGTTTAACACTTATGTAATCAAGATATATTAGTGTTTATTTTTCACAAATGTTACAATATTGTATATTTTCAGTCAATGGATACGATCAAAAGTTTTCCAACCGGCACAAAGGCTTCTTGAATGCAATACATTAAATAGCAAATAATAAAAAATAGTATTCAGACCCCTTGACTTTTTCCACATTTTGTTACATTTCAGCCTTAATCTAAACTTGTTTAAATAGTCCCCCCCCCCCCCCTAATAAATCTACACAATAACCCGTATTGACAAAGCAAAAACAGGTTTTTAGAAATGTTTGCTAATTTATAAAAAATTACACATGGAAATATTACATTTACATATGTATTCAGACACTTTATTCAGTACATTGTTGAAGCACCTTTGGCAGTGATAACAGCATCGAGTCTTCTTGGGTATGACACCACAAGCTTGACACACCTGTATTTGGGGAGTTTCTCCCATTCTTCTCTGCAGATCCTCTCAAGCTCTGTCAGGTTGGATGTGGAGTATTGCTGCACAACTATTTGCAGGTCTCTCCAGAGATGTTTGATCAGGTTCAAGTCTGGACTCTGGCTGGTCCACTCAAGGACATTCAGAGACTTGTCCCGAAGCCACTCCTGCGTTGTCTTGGCTGTGTGCTTAGGGTCGTTGTCCAGGTTGTTGCCTGTGTGCTTAGGGTCGTTGTCCTGTTGGAAGATTAACTCTCACCCCAGTCTGAGGTCCTGAGCGCTCTAGAGCAGGTTTTCATCAAGGATCTCTCTGTACTTTGCTCAGTTCATCTTTGACTCAATCCTGACTGGTCTCCCAGTTCCTGACACTGAATAACCTCCCCACAGCATGATGCTACCACCACCATGCATCGCCATAGGGATGGTGCCAGGTTTCCTCCAGACGTGACGCTTGGCAATCAAGCCAAATAGTTAATCTTGTTTCTCATGGTCTGAGAGTCTTTAGGTATCTTTTGGAAATCTCCATGTGGGCTGTCATGTGCCTTTTACTGAGGAGTGGCTTCCATCTGGCCACTCTACCATAAAGGTCTGATTGGTGGAGTGCTGCAGAGATCGTTGTCCTTCTGGAAGGTTCTCCCATCTCCACAGAGGAACTCTAGAGCTCTTTCAGAGTCACCATCGGATTCTTGTTCACCTCTCTGACCAAGGCCCTTCTCCCCCGATTGCTCAGTTTGGCTGGGCGGCCAGCTCTAGGAAGAGTCTTGCTGGTTCCAACCTTCAGCCATTTACAAATGATGGAGGCATTTACAAATGATGGAGGCCACTGTGTTCCTGGGGATCTACAATGCTGCAGAAATGTTTTGATACCCTTCCCCAAATCTGTGCCACGACATAATCCTGTCTCGGACGGAGCTCTACAGACAATTCATGCGACCTCATGGCTTGGTTTTTGCTCTGACATGCACTGTCAACTGTGGGACGTTATGTAGACAGGTGTGTGCCTTTCCAAATCATGTCCAATCAATTGAATTTACCACAGGTGGACTCCAATCAAGTTGTAGAAACATCTCAAGGATAAGATTTAATCTCTGAGATCAATTTCAAGTCTCATAGCAAAGGGTCTGAATACTTATGTAAATAATGCATTTCTGTTTATTATTTGTAATAAATTTGCAAAAATCTTAAAATCTGTTTTCGCATTGTCACTATGGGGGTTTGTGTGTAGATTGCTCAGGAGTGTTTTTTATTTGATCCATTTTAGAATAAGGCTGTAACGTAAAATGTGGAAAAAGTCAAGGGGTCTGAATACTTTCCGAAGGCACTGTATGTTGTGCACGGTTAAGTGTTATCATAGCTTTGGTAAAGATTTTAAGAAGGGAACAGTAATCTGATGTCAATTACGTCATCTTGTACTGAGAAAACAATGCGAATGCATGCCACTTATAAGTGTTTGACAATGGCAATAACACGAATAAGCAAAGCTATGTATGACTCAGACGGTACAGTTCACACATTAAGACGCAGACATGACAATAGCTGCTGATCTACAGTAATTACACGCAATGTTGACGAGGTGAAAGACCTAATTGGATGAAGTCAATCTTATCAATCAATCTTATCAAGAGAGCTTTGTTTTCCTGAGGTTAAATGAAACACACAGGGGTTATTTTACAGACGCACGCACGCACGCACGCACACACACAACACGGAGATGAGAAGCAGGTATGGAGAGTCAAACATTTAAGGCGGAACAGACAGGTAACAGGACAGGAACAGCATCAAAGACATACGGACATTAATGCAGAAGCAGGGAATAGAGCGGGGAACAAGACAGACAATGAGGTAATGGTAATGACCGAGGTGATTGAGTCCAGGTGAGTCCAATTATCGCTGACAGGGGAAGGCAGGTGTGCGTAATGATGATGGTAGGAGTGGCAATGCTGGAGAGCCTGGCGCCCTTGACCGCCAGGGGGGGGGAGAACGGAGCAGGCGTGACAAACATAACATGAATAGATGACATCGACGGGACAGTAGTGGAGAGGGTAGTAAGTTGTAAGTTCCTCGGTGTACACATCACGGACAAACTGAATTGGTCCACCCACACAGACAGCGTGGTGAAGAAGGTGCAGCAGCGCCTCTTCAACCTCAGGAGGCTGAAGAAACTCGGCTTGTCACCAAAAGCACTCACAAACTTTTACAGATGCACAATCGAGAGCATCCTGTCGGGCTGTATCACCGCCTGGTACGGCAACTGCTCCGCCCACAACCGTAAGGCTCTCCAGAGTGTAGTGAGGTCTGCACAACGCATCACCGGGGGCAAACTACCTGCCCTCCAGGACAACTACACCACCCAATGTCACAGGAAGTCCAAAAAGATCATCAAGGACAACAACCACCCGAACCACTGCCTGTTCACCCCGCTATCATCTAGAAGGCGAGGTCAGTACAGGTGCATCAAAGCAGGGACCGAGAGACTGAAAAACAGCTTCTATCTCAAGGCCATCAGACTGTTAAACAGCCACCACTAACATTGAGTGGCTGCTGCCAACATACTGACTCAACTCCAGCCACTTTAATAATGGAAAAATGTATGTAAAAAGTGTATCACTAGCCACTTTAAACTCAAATGTATATACTGTACTCGACACCATCTACTGCATCTTGCCTATGCCGTTCTGTACCATCACTCATTCATATATCTTTATGTACATATTCTTCATCCCTTTACACTTGTGTGTATAAGGTAGTTGTTGTAAAATTGTTAGGTTAGATTACTCGTTGGTTATTACTGCATTGTCGGAACTAGAAGCACAAGCATTTCGCTACACTCGCATTAACATCTGCTAAACATGTGTGTGTGACAAATACGATTTGATTTGATTTTGATTTGACAGGTCAACTGGCTTTAACAGTTCTCACGGGTGCCCCTAGTGGATGGTTTCTTGAAATCTTCAGACATGGACGGATGTCGAATACTGACTTGTATCACGAGTGACCTGGCTCGACAGGTCATCTTGTTATTGCCCCTGACTGGTACAGTATAGTCTAAGGTATAGCATGCTCTAGTTTTACTGTGGCTTGCTGAAACTGAATCAAATCAAACTTTATTTGTCACATGCGCTGTGTATAACAAGTGTAGACCTTGCCGTGAAATGCTTACTTACAAGCCCTTAACCAACAGTGCAGTTCAAGAAGAGTTAAGAAAATATTTACCAAATAATAAACTAAAGTAAAAAAGTAACACAATAAAACAACAATAACGAGGCTATATACAGGGGGTACCGGTACCGAGTCAGTGTGCGGGGGTACAGGTTAGTTGAGGTAATATGTACATGTAGGTAGGGTTGAAGTGACTATGCATAGATAATAAACAGCAAGTAGCAGCATTGTACAAAACCAATGGGGGGTGTCAGTGTAAATAGTCTGGTGGCCATTTGACTAATTGTTCAGCAGTCTTATGGTTTGGTTGGTAGAAGCTGTTAAGGAGCCTTTTGGTCCTAGACTTGGCGCTCTGATACCGCTTGCCGTGCGGTAGCAGAGAAACAGTCTATGACTTGGGTGACTGGAGTCTCTGACAATTTTATGGGCTTTCCTCTGACACCGCCTATTACATAGGTCCTGGTAGGCAGAAAGCTTGGCCCCTGTGATGTTCTGGGCCATTGAAACTACCCTCTATTGCGCCTTATAGTCAGATAATGAGCAGTTGCCCTAACAGGCTGTGATTCAAC
The DNA here is from genome assembly GCF_029448725.1 of Salvelinus fontinalis. Taxonomy (NCBI): domain Eukaryota; kingdom Metazoa; phylum Chordata; class Actinopteri; order Salmoniformes; family Salmonidae; genus Salvelinus; species Salvelinus fontinalis. The sequence continues at coordinate 48,221,999 of NC_074695.1, forward strand.
CAGTCAGGATGCTCTCAATGGTGCAGCGTGTAGAGCTTTTTGAGGATATGGGGACCCGTGCCAAATCTTTTCACTCTCCTGAGGGGGAAAAGATTTTGTCGTGCCCTCTTCACGACTGTCATGGTGTGTTTGGACCATGATAGTTCATTGGTGATGTGGAAACTCTCGACCCGTTTCACTACAGCCCCGTCAGTGTTAATGGGGGTCTGTTCGGCCCGCCTTTTCCTGTAGACCATGATTAGCTCCTTTGTCTTGCTCACATTGAGGGAGAGGTTGTTGTCTTGGCACCACACTGCCAGTTCTCTGACCTACTTCCTATAGGTTGTCTCATCGTTGTCGGTGATCAGGCCTGTCACTGGTGTGTCGTCAGCAAACTTAATGATGGTGTTGGAGTCGTGTTTGGCCACGCAGTTATGGGTGAACAGGGAGTACAGAAGGGGACAAAGCACACACCCCTGAGGGACCCCAGTGCTAGGGATCAGCGTGGCAGACGTGTTTCTGCCTACCCTTACCACTTGGGGGGACGGCCCGTCAGGAAGTCCAGGATCCAATTGCAGAGGGAGGTGTTTAGTCCCAGGGTCCTTAGCTTAGTGATGAGCTTTGTGGGCACTATGGTGTTGAATGCTGAGCTGTAGTCAACAAACAGCATTCTCATATAGGTGTTCCTTTTGTCCAAGTGGGAAAGGGCAGTGTGGCGTGTGATTGAGATTGCGTCATGTGTCATCCGCCATCATTTGTTGGGGCGGTATGCGAATTGGAGTGGGTCTAGGGTATCCGGGAGGATGCTGTTGATGTGAGCCATGACCAGCCTTTCAAAGCACTTCATGGCTACAGACATGAGTGCAATGGAGCGATAGTCATTTAGGCAGGTTACCATCGCTTCCATGGGCACAGGAATTATGGTGGTCTGCTTGAAACATGTAGGTATTACAGACTCGGTCAGGGAGAGGTTGAACATGTCAGTGAAGACAATTGCCAGTTGGGCCGCGCATGCTTTGAGTACACTTCCTGGTAATCCATCTGGCCCCACGGCTTTTGTGAATGTTGACCTGTTGAAAGGTCTTTCTCAAATCGGCTACGGAGAGCATTATCACACAGTCATCCAGAACAGCTGGTTCTCTCATGCATGATTCAGTGTTGCTTGCCTCGACGCTAGCATAAAAGGCATTTAGCTCATATGGTAGGCTTGTGTCACTGGGCAGCTCGTGTCTGGGTTTCCCTTTTGTAGTCCGCAATAGTTTTCAAGCCCTGCCACTTCAGATGAATGTCAGAGCCGGTGTAGTAGGATTTATTCTTAATCCTGTATTGACACTTGGCTTGTTTGGTGGTTCTTCTGAGGGCGTAGCGGGATTTCTTAAAAGCGCCCTCATTTGTTCCCCGTTCCTCGAAAGCGGCAGCCCTAGCCTTTAGCTCGACGCGGAGTTGCCTGTAATCCATTGCTTCTGGTTGGGATATGTACGTACGGTCACTGTGGGGATGATGTCATCGATGCACTTATTGATGAAGCCGATGACTGAGGTGGTATACTCCTCAATGCTTTTGGATGAATCCCGGAACATATTCCAGTCTGTGCTAGCAAAAAAGTCCTGTAGCTTAGCATCCTCGTAATCTGAACACTTCCATATTGAGCGAGTCATAGGTGCTTCCTGCATTCGTTTTTGCTTCTAAGCAGGAATCAGGAGGATATTTTTATGGTCAGAATTGCCAAATGGAGGGAAGGGGAGAGCTATGTATGCATCTCTGTGTGAAGAGTAAAGGTGGTCTAGAGTTTTTTCCCTTTTTCCCTTTCCCCAACATGTGACATGCTGATAAAAAATTGGTAAAACTGATTTAAATTTGTCTGCATTAAAGTCCCCGGCCACTAGGAGCGCCGCTTCCGGATGAGCATTTTCTTGTTTGCTTATGGCCTTATACAGTTGTTTGAGTGCGTTCTTAGTGCCAGCATTGTTCTGTGGTGGTAAATAGACGGCTACAAATAATATAGATGAGAACTCTCTTCCAGATAGTGTGGTCTACAGTTTATCATAAGGTGCTCTACCTCAGGCGAGCAAAACCTTGAGACTTCTTGAATCAGTTTCATCATTTAAGAAATATGAGTTTTGCGACCTTTTTCAATCTGTGTAAAGTCTGTGCTATAAGCTGTGTCTGTCTGTGTGATAAATGATAGCAACTCAGGGAGTGACGTGAGATTCCTTCACCTCAGTTGTGCAGAAATATCTGTCAGACTGGAGCAAAACAAACACCTCGAGAACTCTCTCATAGTGACCTTCGTAGCGTAGCCATAGCAACCGTCATACCATCGGATCTCTAGTTGAATACAGATGTGCTCCCTCGCCAAGGAACATGCTCCAATCCAGCTCCAGCAGAGAGAGGCTGTGGAAAACAACAGCAAATCAATCACTGGCCACAGACCAGATTAAGGTCTGTGGTGAAAGACAGGCAGGGAGTTGTAGGATCATTACCTCTCATGATTTCCAATGCATACTATATGGAAGTCTTTGCTTTCATCAATTCAGAAACGTACTGCTTGCTCTAACAGGAACGTGACGTCCCGTAAAAAAACAAATGAACAGCGTTGGGGAAGCTACTCTGAAAATATGCCAAGCTACCTTCACAATAGAACATTGAAGCTATACCAAAGCTACCCTTAAGAAAAGTACAGTTTACTTAACTGAAGTCACTTTCAAAAAGTGTTTCACTACATCCAAACTACTTAGTGGAAGAGGATCTTATCTAACTCTGAAATGTCATTGACTACAAACTGCAAGAACAGATCCCTCTGGAGTCAGAAGGTTACCAGAAAGTGTCATTTAGGCCTAGATTAAATCAGATTAAGCGTTAACCGGTGATAGCCGGCAGAGCTGTCAAAATGGCGAGCAGCTGCTCTTGATCATTGTCAGGAAGCCAGACCATCATTAGAAGTTCAGTTCCATAAAAGTACTGGCTATATAATAATTGTGCTGAAATTGAAAGTCATTCAATTAAATAACGAGGATTTCTATTATCAAGCCTAATCGAGGTGTAGATGACATCTCACATTCCTGTGTTCGAACTGCATGGGATTTCTGCAGCCAATGGCAATGTCCACTTCAGCGATAATGCCAGGAGTGGCTTGTGGATTTGACCGCTCAAACGCAGTTCCAGGGGTGGCTTATGAATTTGACAGCTCTAATGCAATTCTACCTCTGACACCGCCAAAACAACCGCTATGCGGATGTCGGCTACAGTCGATCTGATTGAATAGAGCCCTAAACCTATTAAGCACAAAAAAGTGAGAATTAGGAACTACCACCAAGCTTCTGCAAAATGTAATTAGTATGTAATTATACTAGATGAACTACATGTAGTTCATATAGGTACCTCCCTGGTGTGGTAACACATGTTGAAGTGGCTTTGCTTGGTGAGTGAGAAACGTGCAAAGAACTTGTTCACATCTGCTTTAATTCACATATTTGTACTGCAGTGTTGTGGGAGCTAGCACACAAGCATTTCTCTGCGTCTTTTATACCTGCTGTAAACTCCGTACGTGATGAATACCATTTTATTTGATCCAAAATGCTTTTTTCATCGAGATGGTAGAAAACACACATTCATGAATCAGCAGTTTAAGCTATGAGTGAGTCATGCAGTATGCTGTGAAGGCTCAGTTCTGTGCGTGCTTCCACATATCTTGAAGGTTTTCCCCTTCATTAGCTATGGTACGGATCACTATGGAGTAATTTTAAAATGCCTGCATGTCTATTCAAAGTTCATTTACATGCTAAGTAGCGACCCTATTATTTTCATATTTTTTTAACTCTTTTTTTACATTTTTTATTTTACCCCCTGTTTCTCCCCAATTTCGTGATATACTGTTACATTTACTACCTTGTCTCATCGCTGCAACTCCCCAACGGGCTCGGGAGAGTCATGCGTCCTCCGAAACGTGACCCGCCAAACCGTGCTTCATAACATCTTCCCGCTTAACCCAGAAGACAGCTTCATCAACGTGTTGGAGGAAACACCTTTCAACTGGCGACCGAAGTCAGCCTGCAGGTGCCCGGCCCGCCGCAAGGAATCGCTAGAGCACAATGAGCCAAGTAAAGCCCCCGCCCGGCCAAACCCGCCCGTAATCCGGACACCCTATTTATTCTACATAATAGTGCACTACCACTTTTGATCAGAGACAAGTACTGCTCTATATGGGGAATAAACAGACACAGCGTAAAGAGTAGACTGTTGTGCTATCATTACATACCTGAATCTGTCCCCAGTGTAGGCTAGGTTTCTGATATGGCTTGTATGATAAGAAGACCCCTCTCAAGTTTAAAGTAATAGATGTTGCTATGCTTTTCGATATATGCAATGAAAGAAAAAAAACACCAAAGGATGACACAGTAGCATACTGTAGCTGAAAGACTGCCTTAGGGTTGCTTGTTAACAGCTGTGGATATCCATACCGTATGTGCTAATGTAGTAGCAGTTTCCTGACATTCCACCCCAGTACCTTTTCCATTATTAACAAGTAGATTCATGTCACTTCCGTGATGTACATACTGAATTATTCTGTCAACGGGTAACAAGAAGATATTGATGTGAATTAATATACAGTTATTCCTATTTCATCTACCTCTGCTAGTCAGACAAATCTGAAATGTCAGATAGACGCTATGTATTTTTTGCAGATATTCTGTTACTAAAGCGCTGTGTTTACCTTGGTGAATAATAAATCAATCTGTAAATGCTGCACTCCAAAGGGAATCTAAAATGTAGATCATGTCAATAGGAATCTCCTGGGAATATAATTGCAAGCCACTGTAGAAACAAATCATTTTGAATTTGTATGGAAAACTTTATTTGATAATAAAAATAGCATTCACAGACTTCTTTTGATAGCTACATATACATTGTGATCCCTCTCAAGGAAAGAAGCTTTACTGGATAAGTCCACATCTACTTGTACTTAAACTAATGTTATGTATAGCTTCATGGGTCAAATAAAGCTATGAACAATGTAGTATTTATATATGCATAGTGTTTTATAAAAAAGATTGGCCCATATGCATGTACTGCTTTTATCAACACAGATATAGCATTATGTCTGGAGCACATTGCAAGAAATAATGCTTAAAGAACACAGACTGCATACAAGTGCTTTATAATACAAAGGCAGGCTAACCATCAAGAGATATTCAAACCAACAAACAGCTTCTAATTGACCAAATACAGTCATCCATTTTTAGAATGTCTTTACATACCTGATTCAGAGTACATTAACATATTTCCCATGAATCATCAGGTCCATTTCAGAAATATAAACACAATATCACATTCCTCACTGCAGAGGTTTCTCATAAATTTCTCTTTTGTACAAGAAAAAGGCAGCAATTTATTCCTTGACAGGTTCCTATTAGTTACATTGTAAAATTCTGTACAGATGGTGGCCGGCAGGTTATATTCTTCTTTAAATGTCAAATTTTTGTTGCTCTTCTTTGCATTTTTTTTTACAGTACCATGGAAAAAACTGTGATAACAGAATGCATTGGTTGTAGTTTTTCCTATATCATTTTAGATATTTTGTGAAACATAAAACAGAGAATTTTCTGAAAAACACGGTTAAAGCAGCAGTCATACTCCAGTGGTGTGAAAGCATGGCTCAGCATGGCAGATACTTCTGTTCCGGAACGTTCCATATGTTAGCATCACAACAACTTCCCTTACATAATTACATCATCACCTCATTTCCTTGGACAGGGAGAGGAAGAAAGGAATTACTCCCATATCACCTGTATGGGATCAGTGGGCCGTTGATCAATATTTTCTATTGAATCTTCAAGCCAATCAGATGTGGTGGTTTAGCTTTCCTCACGTCTACATCGATATATAGGATCAATTCATTCTAGGACTGTGGTTACCTTCAAACCATTTGACTTGACCTCTCTTAGTCAACCTCTCCATGTTGCGCATAACTGTGTAGCAGGCTTCGTGTAGCAGGCTCCAGTCAGTTAACATGTTGCTTCTACTTTCCTCTGAAATGGAATACAAAACTTTGTTTCATTTTATTTCCACCACAGGCAGTCTACTCAGACACGTCTGACTGAGAGAAGAGGAGATGGATGTTAGTTTCCCTCTTGAGCGATTCTACAGCAAATACAGCAGGGATAACAATTATTCTTATTTTCAGGTTATGGGGCATATAACTTGGTCCTTTAAGCTTTTACCAAGCTTCGTTGTGGTATGTGCCAATTGAAAATAAATAGCTAGACAAACGCAAAAAGGATGATTTCAAATATATTATTTCTAAAACTATTGGTTATAAAAATGTGAGTTTGCCTTTTCTCTGTATGATATTCACTTAGTACACTGCAGTTGTCCATAAAATGTCACTACTACCAACATCTTGTGCTATAGTTTGCTTTATAAAGCAATTCTGAGGTGGAAAATGACATCAAAAACATATTAAAAACAAGCCCACCATGAAGAACTAGTTACCACAGTAAGGAGTGTGTTTGAAGCCTCAGAGGGAACACATACAGTCGCTAGTGAAAGTCTACACACCCCTGGCAGTCTTCACATTTGGCTAACTTAACATTTGTGTCTAAAAAGGGACTACATTAGATTTTCTTTTCTATAGATCTACACAACCTACTAAACATTTTTTAAGTGAAATAAATATTATAGAACATAAAAACTGAATAATTTTGAATAAGATTTGACCAACTCTTAGGGCAACATAGCTCCATTGTTTTTGTCAAAATTGCTCAAGCTCAGTACATTTGGCTGGGAATCATTGCTGGAAAGCAATATTCAAACTTTGTCTGTGATTTTAAAGAATATATAAGTCAGGACTAAGACTGGATCACTCAACACCTCTTGGAAAGCCATTCTGGTGTGTCTAGCATTAATTAACTCTAGGTTTTCAGAAGACTACGGTGGACTTTTCTCAGACTTTTGACCTGCGCTTTGCTCCTTTCATATATTTATTTTTTATTCTGACAAACCCATTTGCTGTCGGTGACAAGCATACCCATTACATGATGCTGCCACCACAATACTTGAAAATACAGAGGATCTACAACATTGCATTCACGCCACATTAGTGGCCTGTATGATGAAGTGAAAAGAAGGAAACCTGTGTTAAAACATCCACGCCAAATCATCAATTATGTTTGCAACAAGGCTGTTAAATAATACTGCAAGACAAAATAGCAAATACATTAACTTTTTGGACTAAATAAAAACTGCTGGTTTGAATTAAATCTAATGCAACACAGAGAAAAACTCTCTGTATTTTCAAGTATTGTGTTGGCACATCATGTTATGGGTAGGCTTGTCACCGGCAGGGATTGGGGAGTTTGTCAGGGTAAAAAAAAACATGAAAGGAGCAAAGCCCAGGTAAAAACCTGCCGTAGTTTTTGGAAAACCTAACCCTGGGACAGAGTTGTATTTGTCACCGGGACATTTACACACATTTTAATACCAAAGACCCACCAGGAGGGCTTTCGAAGAGGTGTAAAGTGTGAGTTGTGCAGTCTCAGTCCTGACTTAAATTTGCTTGAAAATCCGAGACATGGCTGAAATATTGCTGGCCTTCAATGATTCCCGACCACATTTACTGAGCTTGAGCAATTTTGACAAAAACAATAGCTATACGTTGCGCTAAGAGTCATGCAATCAATATATTTTTTGGGGGGGAGGTGTTCTATAATCTTTCTTTCACTTTGAAAATGTGGAGTAGGTTTTGTAGATAATTGTTCTACCAATCCAATTTAATAAATGTTTTGATTACATTTTAAGGCAGCAAAATGTGAAGACTGTGCAAGGGGTGTGTAGACTTTCACTAGCGACTGTATGTGTTCCTTCTGAGGTTTCAAACAGAGATGCCCCAAAAAAGGTAAATCGCCATTTGTGATGTGATAGGCACATACACATACCTTCACTACAGTATTAACAACTGCAGTTATGCTCAAAATAATGAGAACAGAAACAAAACATACAGTACGAACAAAAAAAAAAGATTGTACTCCTGCTGTGGTATGAATCTCTGTCCCGGATCACAAGTAGTCAAATCAATGAATCAATCAACCAGGCGATTGGATAAATCACGAGTTAATCTCCTCAGAAGTCCAAGTCCAGTGTATGTACTGTAGCCTACACAGGTTGGGGGGGTGATAGGCCAGGGTCCAGGCTCTGTCCACTCAGATGCTGAGGTCCTTGGGGCTCTCTTTGTAAAGCCTTCTCATAGGCTCGGGGAACTGGTTCTGGGTGCGACCTACTGCGTTGTTGTGTCCTGCTGCGTTGTGTCCTGCTGCGTTGTGTCCTGCTGCGTTGTGTCCTGCTGCGTTGTGTCCTGCTGCGTTGTTGCAGTGTCCTGCATTGTTGTAGCCTGCGTGGTTGTGAGTGGAGGCATTGTTCTTTAGTGTACTGTAGTAGTTCCGCTCCTCCCTGCTGTAGCTGCTGTCTGGAGACGAATCTCTCTCGGACCTGTACCGTCTCTCTGGCGTTCCGTTCATCACATACCTCTCCTCCCTCGTCTCAACCGGCGAGTCCCTCCGAAGGTTGCCGTTCTTCAGGCTGCCTCTTTCAGGAGTCCACCCCCTGGAAAGAGACAGGGAGGAAGCCCTTTTGTTCAGGCGCTCTGGGGTGGTGGCCTCTAAGTAGGCCCGGCCCGGGGTCTGTGGCTCGCTCACAAGCCTGCGGTCGTAGAGTGGTTGTTCAGGAGTAGCCGCATAACTGAGGAAACCTCCGTCCTCGTTCTCCTTCTCGGGTGTGCGGTCTCGGTGTGCTCGCTCTGCCCTGCGGTCCATGGACTTGGCCCGCCGTCGGTCAGGGGAGGCGTTATGTTTACGGGTGGGCGAACGGTCGAGGGAGCCGCGGCGTGGTCGACTGTGCCTCGGGTCTAGAGTACTGCTACTAGCGGAGAGCTCCAGCTCTTGTTCTGTAGCTGCCGCTGCAGCAGCAGCCTTCTTCCCAGAGCTGTCCTTACGCAGAGTCTTTAAGAGTTTTGAGATGCCGCTCTCTGACTCTGACTTGTTGACTTTGCGGCCCCGGCTCTTCTTATTGTTGCCGCCGCTGTTTTCAGGGTAGTGTTGGCTGGGGGTGGTATGGCTGTGGTTGTTGTTCCAGGTGTGATGGTGGTGGGGGTTAAAGTGCCGGCCCTGGTGCTCCACCTTGTCCCTCTCTCGGCCCTGCGCAGCATCCTTGTGGCGTGATGGTTTGTGAAGGTCTGGTGGATAACTTGACTCCGATGAGGGGTGATATCGGCTGTTTGGTGGCAGGGTTCTCACTTCCGGAGAGTTTTGTGCCCTGGGTGTGGGAGAGTGCCCGTCATGGCTGGAGTCTGTATGAAAACAAAGGGAGAACATGAGAGACATTCTCAGACTGGATGGAGTTTCAACTAACTAAATAATATCAGCTTGGTAGCTAAGACAATTGCCACAAATTGCTTGTATCAATACAGATACAAGCAATACAGATATAGCTTGTATTTATTATAGCTTGTAATACAGCCATTTTTATGGAAACCATGTACTGCCATGCACTTCCATAAACAGTGACTTGTTTGCAAATTGGGACAATAAATATACTGGGGAAAAGGGTGATATTAAATATTCAAATCTGTACACAAATGACTTACTTTGATCCTCAAACTAAATGACATCAAAGTAAACAATTGCTACAGTGTATTTTCAAAGAGAGCATTGGGTTGGTACATCCACGTAGGTGGCAGCAACACAACAAGTGCCAAACATTGCAAGTGGAGGGTTGGTGTTATCAATGACACAACAAGCAGCTATGACATTAGAATAAAAAATGACAAACAAGTCGATTATCATCGTTTGGGAATGGGAACTGCAGAAAAACAAAGAGCCTGAGAGAGGAGAAAACCAAAAAAAACTGGAGCGCATTCTGCCCATGACTCTGCCCAATCAGTGGTTGTTATGGTAGCAGCAGGAGGCGAGCAGTGACATGAATCGTTCCAGAGGCGGGAGGAGGAGAAGCAGTGCATTCAGTGTGAATGGGTTCACATGGGTCATGAACGCACAGTGCAAGGTGAGGAGTGAGCCAAGCCACACAGCACCAAACACATACCCAGGGAGGTGCATGTAGTGGGAGAGGGGGGGGGGGAGAAATGGTAGGGGGAGATGGGTAAAGTAGGTGAGAGATGTTGGGGTGGAGGGTAAACAGTTAGGAGGGCGGGTTTGGAACAGACTTGGCTACAAACCGTGGTCTGATTTTGGCCCATTAGGTAGAAACAGGGCTCTCCCATCTTGTCATTTCTCATAGTACCAACAGCGAGATGAGGAGCCATCATCGCTGGAGGGAGGAGG